>NC_143015.1:76469663-76636163 GCF_055824585.1 Amblyomma mixtum | reverse complement strand
TGGATACATTGCGCGCGCCGGCTGCCTGCGGGCTTTAGCGAGGCAGCGGCGGCGCCACAAAACAAAATAAACACGCAACAACTAGGCGCGAAATCAAGCCGCGCTGACGCCGAACCCCGTGGGCAGCGCGGACAGAAAACATGCGCCAAACGAGGCGCCATTACAAGCGATTACAAGCGCCGCCACAGGGCGCGAAGTTGCTCACACTCGTCTCTCCAGATCTCAAGTCAAGCGGAAGGCCATTTACGACCTCCGACATCGGACCGTCCACTTCTCCCCGGGGTTCTTCGTCCTCCTGTGGTGTCTCTCTCACTGCTTTGGACTGTCTGAAAAGCTGCTGCCCCGCTACACCGGCCCTTATCGAGTACGCTCGGTGACCGACGTCACGTACGACATTAGTCCCGCCTCTTCTGCGACGTAATCCACCCGCCCTGTGACTGATTTCGTGCATGTGGCTCGGCTTAAACCATACCACGCCCCTGGTACGTCTTCTTAGCACCGGGATGGTGCTTTTGCCAACGGGGATTATGTTGCGACCATAGGCCTGGACTAAGATGATTTCTTGGTATTTAACGTCCCAAAGCGACTCAGGCTATGAGGGACGCCGTAGTGAAGGGCTCCGGAAATTTCGACCACCTGGGGTTCTCTAGCGTGCACTGACATCGCACAGTGCACTACCTCTAGAATTTCGCCTCCATCGAAATTCGACCGCCGAGGCCGTGATTGAACCCGCGTCTTTCGGGTCAGCAGCCGAGCGCCACAACCACTGAGCCACCGCGGCAGCTCTTGAAACAAAGATGAAGTACGGTGCATGCGTGTGGAGGATGAGGAGGACGAAGTGTGTTCGGGCGCTGGCCCTCCTTGGCTCTCTGTCGCTGTGTATATCTGCAACCGCCTTCTGTAAATATACATATTTCTACCCGTTACATTATGTTTATATTTAAATTGCAACGTTTTCGTGCAATGTTCTGTCTTGCAAAGTGCTTTTTGTGTATCCGAAATAAACTGGTGTTTTTAAAAGACTGGATTCGTCACTCGTCGGGCGAGACCATGGCTCGCGGGCCCGTTTTTTTGAAGGCAGGGCCTTTAGCATATAATCACTCCGCCTGTCTACATCTGGTACTAACATCATCTGAAGATACGATGTCACACGTAATACCTGTGCCCGGCCTGGGCGATCACTATTATCTTGCATTTCACGTTCGATTTTTCGCATGCACCATAGTCAAAACGCTGTAAAACCATTTGCCACTATAACAAAGCTAATTTTGTATCCCTTAATAACTGGGCTGCTATTTAGATATTTTCTTACCAGCTTATCTCCAGCGCTCACTAGAAACAAATGGGTGTATGTAACGAAATAAAGTGTCAACAGATTAATCGTCTTATCCCTCTTAGGCGTGTATGCTGCATTAGCTATGCTCCATGGTATAACATATATTTAAAACGACTTTATAACAAAAAGAAAAGGCTTTTTCGAAGAGCTAAGTATTCATTAAAACCTGCCCATTGGACAGCATACAGGGCAGCTGCTTCAGCATATTAACAAGCACTGAAGTCTACTAAATCCACCTCCTTGAAAGTAACACCCCTGAACATTCTGAAGAGGAATCCAAAACGCTTCTGGAAAATAATAAATCCTGCAAACACCAATAAAGTGTCGTTATTACACCCACTGGCGAACCTGCTCCCTACCACCTCTCTGCTGCTCTACTCAATTATACTTTCGTTAAGTCGTTGCCTTCTTCATCCAGTCTAAGTCAACGTCCCGATCTCCATCTGTGCGACCATTTCGCGATTGATCCCACCATGTTCGACTTGCAAGGCATCATGCAGGTTATCGATTTGAAACTTAACATCTTTTAGCGGAAATGATTGTATAAATGGAAAATTTATACGGAATGCTGAAGAGTACAGTTTATCATCATGAAATGCATATTCACAGAATCGCATCATCATGGTGTGTACTACTGAGACTGCAAGACTACTATGGTGATACCAGCACATAAAGGCGGAGATAAACAGAATCAGTCTAATCATCGACTCATATCTTTGAGATCAATAACATGCAAAAGAATAGTACATATATTTACACATCTTGTTAATTTTTCTAGAGGATAACAATTTCTTCTAACAGAGCATGGCTTCCTAAAGTTTTGCTCTTGTGACACTCAACTACTTCGCGTTCCTATAAAGCGCGTAGAGGAAACGGTAGGCCTTAGGCTACAGCTCGTCTAACCGACGCGGTGGCTTGCGACGACGCGATGCCTATCACCTACTCTACAACGCCGTTAGAGACGCCGAACCCACGCCTAGACTCATTGTGTGGGCGCCGGCCCATCAGGGGCTCCCTCTAAACGAAGCTGCCAGTGCGGCTGCCCGAGCACTTATCCTCCGGGCCCCTACATCCGCGTCCTTCAAAACCGATGAGCCGAGCCGACCGCTTCTGCGGTTTCGAGAAATTATCAATGCCATGGCCAGTTCCCTCCACCGCATCGCCAACAGGCATCGCCAGTTCCTTCCACCGGCAAAGGGGTTGTCGGAGGCGGAGGAACACATTCTGTGACAGCTACAGACGAGCACCTATGGCGTCTCGCAATGGCTGGTCGCTACGAGCCGAAAATGAATGCTTTGTGCCCGCACTGTGACGAGCTCTATTCTACATCCCTCATGGTGTGGGCCTGTCAACACAGTCCACACTTCCTTCCCCACCTCACCCTCTCTAAAGAGGCTTGGCAGACCTTCCTCCTTAAGTGCTGAGTGCGACGGCGAGCTGCCCTCGCACGCCGGGCTCGCGAGGCGGCGGGATCTTGCGGCATCCCGGACTAGGGACGCGGACCAAGAAGATGCCGGCATTCACTATGTGCGCCGGCTCATCCTCTATATTTTTTTATTAAAGGTTTGCTCTCTCTCTCTCCTACATGGACTCTGCTTTTTCATCTGACTGCATATTTCAGAACTTTGGTAAAGCATTCGATAAACTTAATAACTCACTGCTATTACATGAACTAAGTGTGCTGAACATTGACCGTGCAGTTCTTGACTGGACCCGTCGATTTCCTTCTTATGTTGAATTTGTCAGCATAATGACACTGATTCCTTTACTGTACCACTTGGTTCTAGGGTTCCTGAAGGATCCACGCCTGGCGCACTTACCTTTCTTTATCTTCTATATTGCTGTGAATTGCCGTTCCCCTCTTTAATGTACTCTGCATACTCAGAGTCCGGTAGGGACCATGATAACGAGTAAGCAGTTTCCGCGAAATGGCTGGAGTTGTGGGAGGCACTCAGAGCCACAAATGGAGTCAATGGGATAGGATGTAGAGGCTTCGGAGGTGTCGCGGTCTTGTTTTTGCTGCCACTGGTTCGGCCAGGTAAATGGGCGAGAGAATTCACTTGCAGCATTCTTCGGCGTATGTGGCGGCGTTGGAGAGGGGCGTTGACTCAGAAATGTCGGGGCGGCAGTGAAAAAGAGTATCCATCGTGCAGGGAGGCTCGGGGCCCTACAGAAGAAAGAAGGGAGAGAATCCAGTGGTGGTTTGCGTTGCAGTGTTATACGCGTAGGTGGGAAGAACCTGGTCCCAGTTGGAGTGGTTTCAAACGCTCTGTCAGGCCGTTCTTCTGAGGGTTCTAAGACGAAGCGGTTTGGTGGATAATACGGTATTCCTTGAAGAGGGCCTCAAGAGTGTCAGGCAGTAATAGGCGTCCATCGTCGATGAGCAGTTCTTGAGGACGGCAATGACGAAGAACCTGGTTCTTTAGAATAAAGGAAGCGACGTCATGGGCGAACGGAGACGGCAATGGTGCGTTTCAGTATAGCAGGTAAGACGTCCATCGGCCGACCAGCGGGAGTGGGAAGGAGAGGGCCGTAGAGGTCTATGCCAACCCGGTATAATGGGTGGGCAGGACAAGGTAACGGCTGCAATGAAGAAGGCAAGTCGTGAGGGGGTGTTTTACGCCGTTGACAGGACGCGCATAAACGCAGAAAGTGGCGAACAGAGCGGTACCTGTCACGCCAGTAGAACCGCAGACGCGTGTAGGTTTTCAATACGCCACCGTGTGCATACTTGGGGTCCGCTTGGAAAGCACCGCAAATCCCGGTGCGGAGATGGCGCGGAATGACAAGGAGCCATTTGCGTCCTTCGAGTATACGTAATTGCGACGATAGAGCAGGTCGTAGCGAATAGAAAAGTGACGGGCTTGACAGAGGAGGGCACGGGACGAATTATCTGTAGCGGGACGTGAAAGAGTGTCCGGAGCAGTGGTGATCCGAGGGCCTTTCCGCTGCTCTGTGGACATGTCTGCAGTGGCAAGCGAGGACAAGTCGTAAGCACACACCTGGTGAGATGATGCAGTAGTGAGCGGCGAGCGTGAAAGAGATTCCGCGTCATTATGCTTGAGGCCACAGCGGTAAATGGCATGAATGTCATACTTCTGCAATCGCAGAGCCAGCAAGCAAGGCGGCCGGACGGGTCTTTCAGACAGGCCAGCGAACACAGGCCATGGTGATCGGTGACTATATAGAACGGGTGGCCGTAGACGTAGGGACGAAATTTTTCAATGCCCAAAATAATGGCCAAACATTCTCTTTCTGTAAAAGAATAGTAATAGTTGGCCTCCGTTTTGCTCAAGGTCCGACTGGCGTAGGGGACCACATACTCTCGGAAACCAGGTTTGCGCTGGGTGAGAATGACACGTAGTCGAATACCGCTAGCGTCAGTGTGAATTTCAGTTGGCACAGGATAGGAGGTGAAACCAAAAGGCGGCGCAAAGTGTCGAAGGCATCATCGCAAGCAGGCGTCCAAGCGGAGAAGTTGGAGCTGCCAGCGAGTAGCTGGGTCAGAGGAGCGATGACTGAGGCCTAATTCAACATTAGGCGGCGAAAGTACGAGCGGATATCAACAAAGCTACGTAGCAGTTTCAGTGAGATTGGCTTCGGAAATGCGACAACGGCAAGAAGTTTGGCGGGGTCTTAAAGAATACTGTCCTTAGAAATGACGTGTCCTAAAATGGCGAATTGTCCGGCAGCAGAGCGGCACTATTTGAAATTCATTTGAAGCCCAGCGTCAGTGAGACAAGTGAAGATGTACTTCAGTCCAAGGAGGTGAGAAGGAAAGTCCGCAGAGAAGACAATGTCATCGAGATAGCAAAGACAAGTATCCCACTTGAGTCCACTCAGGATAGTGCCCATAAGGCGTTCGAAAGTTGCCGGGATGTTGCAAAGGCCAAACGGCACGACGTTGAACTCGAATAAGACGTCAGATGTTATTAAGATAGTTTTGAGCGAGCCTTCGGCGCCTGCCAGTAGCCTGAGCGCAGATCGAGCGAGGGAAATTACTCGACTCCTTGCAAGCAGTCCAGGGCGTTATCGATGCGTGGCAGACAGACGTTCTTGCGCGAGATGTTGTGCCAGCGGTAATCAACACTGATGGAACCATCTTTCTTTTTGACCAACACAACAGGAGATGCCCAGGGACTATGGGAGGGCTGTATGACTCACCGACGGAGCGTGTCGGCCACGTGATCAGAAATGACGCGGCGCTCAGAAGCCGACACTCGATTGGGGCGGTGGCGCAGAGGGGCATGTGTACCGGTGTCGATGTATGCGCGCAAGGCAATCTGAGGGAGATCGAAGGAAGAACTGAAGCTCTGTAGGAGGGTGACGAGTAGATCACGTAGCACGGGCGGGAGGTCAGCGTCAATGGCACGTTGGAAAACGTCGTGGGGTGGCGGACCGGTCGCAACATCACAAGAGCTGAGCACATCGACATGATAGGAAGCGGCTTTATCAAGAATAGGGCAGGGAAGGGAGGAATCAAGTTCCTCAATACGCCGGAGGCATTCACCTCAGAGCACGATTGATGGGCACGGAGATTGGTTCGACACGTAAATCGCACTTTGTCCATTGTGGATTGTGGGAACAGCAAAGGGAAACAGGAGGCAGGGATGATAGGAAGTGGCTACGGTAGGCGTGAGGAAAACATTTCAATGAGTGACGCCCGCACTGGAGGATGGTGCGAGGGCAGCAGGAAACGGAGGGATGTCGGTATCAATAGCGAGAAGAAGTTTTGGCGGACAGGGCAGGTACGTCGCACAAGGGGGCGTCGCGCAACGGAGAAAAGGAAATTTCTGCTCGGGCACAGTCAACAACGGCACGATGAGTGTAAAGGAAGTCGCATTCAGGATGATGTCGTGTGAGCAGTAATACAACACAATGAACCCGATGGTGTACAAAACATCTTGAATGAGGACACAGGCCGTACACGCGGCTGAGGTATAAATGCGCTGCGAGGAGGCGGTGCTGAGCGAAAAGTCAGAAAGCGGTTCAGAAAGAAAGATTACAAAAGTGCATAAACCAGTTCTTCCTTTACAGCAAACTGAGATGCATGAAGTGTGTGAGAACTAATACCGAATTCGCCAGATGGTTTAAAGTGGGACTTGATCCACAGGCGATTTAAATGTCGCCTCTAAATGGCTTTATGCACAAACTGCGGCTAATTACTGCATGCACTACAAAGAAGCCACCGGCCCTTGCTATCATTATAACGATTATTACTATAAAATTTCTCTTTAAGATCAAGTGAACCTGTTTCTGTGAAATGAAGCTGAAAATTGAATATTATTTTAGACGTGGCATGAGATGACATGACATAGGAGTAACACTGATAGAAATGCGAAACTGATCAGAAGTAATTATTCTAACAAAGAAACATCAAGCAGTAAAGAAAAGCACGTGGAAAGAAAACAGAGCTGGTGTTTAAGAACGAAATACCAGATGGCACAAGTAATGAGCCGTGCGTGCTTCTTAGGAATCGAATACAAAGATTGAGACCACATTTTTTTAGAGTACTTAAAAATAGCATACAAAAGATGACTCACTAGCAGGAAAGCACATAACTCCCATTTGCGTAGCATCAAAACAAATCCTCCAAATCCGTGTTTGCTAGACCGTTGCTCAGTTGCAATACATGGCATGCACACCCTGTTATTTGGAAATGACAACCACCTAGTGCTAGAATTGGACGTAAAAGCACATGGCATGGTCGGTGTCTCTTAAAGAAGGTTTCTTGAAGGCACCAAAGCTAGACATAACATTTTATGCACTCTGCTCTTCTCGTCCATTTGGAATCCGACCACATATCTGGAAACGGCCCGTCTCCCCTACAGCTTCTATTTAACTGCAAATAAGCTGTTGGAAGACGTGTGCATGTCATGTAGTGCTGCTAAATGCATCAACTGTCACAAGGGGCATTGCTGGTCTTCAAAAAGGTCACACCAGGCAACTCACTGGTGTGTATAAACTTTCAGTGGGCTGTTTTTACTCATTTGCTATCAGTTTGTACTTTTCTAGGCCCTGTTATTCGACGAAACCGCGGCTTTAAGCATATCTCTTGGAGGAAATTACTTAATTCGTTGTTGGTTGTTAGGAAAATATTCTGCAATAGTCAATGGGGTAAGCACCTTTGAAAGTTTGATTAGACGAGGAGAGAGTTTATTGTTTCCGCGTGCAAAGCTGCAGCGAACTCAAGCCTTTATTTTCACGCATATTCTTAGTGATATTCATTCGTATCTCCTAGGTTTTGGGCAGGCGGTGGGGTCGTTGCTCCTCCACCCAATGTAGCGCCCCTTGTTTTGCTTTCGAAGCCATTTGTACAATGGTTGAAAGTACTCGAGCAGCGGGCCAGCATCCATTTCGCTTGTCTTTCCTCGCGTCAGTATGGCCAAGGCTTCTGGCCAGGGCTTGGAAGATCCCAGTGCCATCACACGTCTGAAAAGAAAAAAAATTAAACAAATTCTTCACCGTTCTTACGTTTTGCTCATTACATACAACCGAACGAAAGGAGCAGACACGTATGGGAACTTTTTTTCCAGGTCTTCCACTATGCAGCACGTTCACATATCTGAATCCTGATAATATCTGGAGCTATATTATTTACACCATCCGTTAGACTCTGACAGACGTGCTCCACCGCGGTGGCTCAGTGGTCATGGCGCTCAGCTGCTGACCCGAAAGTCGCGGGTTCGATCCCGGCCGCGGTAATTTAATTTCGATGGGGGCGGAATGCTAGAGGACCGTGTACTGTGCGATGTCAGTGCACGTTAAAGAACCCTAGGTGATAGAAATTTCCGGAGTCCTTCGCTACGGCGTCTCTCATAGCCTGAGTCGCTTTGGGACGTGAAACCCCCAAAAACCCTACACTTATTACAGACGTGGACTTCGTGTAGCCAACATGCATCGATTTTAACTGAGTTAATCCGAGCGTCGGTTTAATCTAACAGACGCTTTCGCATCGTAGATATCAAGCGCTAAATACACGTCTCTTAACTCGATCTGCATAATTCCAACTAATTTTTGTTCGACTTCGACTCAGAACAATAGACAATTTATTCTCCTTGAACTATTTTAATTATTCGGTAAGAACACTTCGAAACCTACCCGAACAGCTTTCCCGCTGGTTTTGACTTGTAGAAATCGCACTTGTACAGCGGACCAACGTGCTTGGCTTCAACACACAGCGCCTTGTAGAACTGAAACTGAAGGACTGTGCTCACGAAGTACCTGCATTCAAGGCACGGAACAGATCAGATAACTTTCGCTTACCAGAAACGACAAAGGATGCTTACCTTATGTAGGGCACGTCCGCGGATAAATGATATTTTGCCGGTGGGTCAAAGTCCTCCTTAGAGCGACGTACACCCGGGCAGATGCCTTGGTATTTAAGTCTGAAATGCACGCCCGATTTACTGTTTTTCATTCGTGTCAACCTCTGAGAAAAAATGAAGTCTGAAACCGTTCGAACAAAGTCTGCTGATTATAAGGCTGCAAGAGCGTGCGCACTGTTCGCAAGCGGAGAATTACACAGAAAAGTGCCCAATGGAGAAGAAATGAAGCTTAGTAGAGCAGAGCGTTGGGCCAGTTGGTGTAGCGACATATTAAAGAAAACTTTGCGCAGAATGACACAAGACGGAGGGAGAAACTAGCGCTCGTGGGTGTGTACGTGTTTCTCCCTCCGTCTTCTGTCATTCTGCGCAAAGTTTTCTTGAATATGTCGCTACACCAACTGGCCCAACGTTCTGCTCTACAAAGTGTACTGAGTTTGGCAGGCCTTAACAGACGGTGTGTTCAGTTGTAGCAAAGAGAGAAGTGCTGCTACATCTCAGACCTTTGGGCTAGTTGGTGCATCGCAGACATATTTGGTGCAAAGCGCTCGTGTTGTCCAAGTCTTTTTCTCTGTCCGTGTTTTTTTTTTTTTGCACTTGTACGCGTCTCCTGCTACAGCTAGGCGTACTTCTTATAATTAAAGTTCCCCGCAGGGAGGCGTCTGCAGCATGCAGACGTTGGTGAGTGGCGACACCACGGGGTTAACCCGAGCATCCGCAGGGACATCCCCGCAGGGGGATGATGGTGAACAATGCATCACCACGGACCCGAGCATCCGCGCTTAGCCATGCGTGGCATCGCCGTGTCCGGGGAAAAGGGGATCCTGGTGGTTGAGCCGATGCCGAGCGTTTGGACCCTTAAGGCCCCTCGGCGGAGGCAACACACCACTTTGGCCCCAGCTTCCTGTAGACGGCACCTCCGGCCTGACCCGACCGGGGGAAATCGGCAGTCGCCTTTTCCTATCCTCCCCTCTATCTTTCACTTTCCTATCTCTTTCTTACAACTCTCCTGTTTCCTCCTCTCTTCTCGGTGTTTTCACTTTTCATAGGCGGCTAGGGTTAGCCTTGTGTGGTGTAACTACCCTGAGTTACCCATATTTGGTTATAGCAGTGGTGTACAGCTGGCGTGGGCAGGGCTTGGTTTTCAAGTTCTTGTCCCGTCCCCTTGTTGGGCTCGATGGTGGGTGGCTGGCACCATGGCCGAAGAACATAATTTTTTATGGCATCCCTTTCATCAAACAATGATCGCACTCCAAAAAGAGTGCGGACCGAAGAACTTACAGCCCAGTACTTTCAAAAAACAAAACAAACGTTTCCAAAATACCACGTCATCCACAGTGAAGCTGAAAAAACTGCCAGAAAATTGTCCCCCTTCATAGTTTCCAAATGTCTGACCGATGCCTTGGGCACGGGCTACAAGTTGTCAAAAATGCCTAGCGGTGACCTGCTTCTGGAAATTAAAGACAGCAACCAGCACTCCAAACTGTCCAGCCTAGTTTCAGTAGGGGACATTCCTGTCACAACAACTGCACACCGATCTTTGAACACCGTTCGTGGTGTGATATCAGAGTTTGACTTTCCCGACCTGACTGAAGAAGAAATGCTTGAGGGTCTCAAAGACCAAAATGTCACAAATGTACTTCGCATCAAAATCAGAAAAGAAAACAAAGAAATACCAACCAAACATCTCGTCCTCACTTTAACTCCAGCACCCTCCCTGAATACATCGAAGTAGGTTACTTGAAGATCAAAGTCCGACATTACTTCCCAAACCCCAGAAGGTGTTTCAACTGTCAGCGATATGGCCATGGGTCGCTGAGTTGCCGTGGTCGACAAACCTGCGCAAAATGCGCCTCACACGAGCACGTTTCTGAGAACTGTGAAGCCGCAGCCCTGTGCTGCGCAAACTGTGAGGGAGATCATCCCGCCTACTCAAGATCCTGCCCAAGATGGAAAACTGAAAAAGAAATAATTACTCTAAGAACAAAAGAAAACATTTCATTCAAAGAAGCTCGTAATCGACTGTCACACAACATAAACACATTCTCTTTCACTGCAGGAACAAATTTTGCTGATGTGGTGCGCAGGGGCGGCACACCACACCGGTCTCCGGCCAATGCCCAGGCAAAGCCTGAGGCAGGGCCTTCCCCGTCCCCGGCAGGCGCAGCCAAGGCTGCCCTGCCAGCTCTCAAAAAGGGCCCGCCGGCCCCTCAGTCGGCTGCCCGCAAGGCTTCCCCCAGTCGGGAGAGGCCTGTAAACCGCACACCCGCGAGATCTCCGCGGGATCTCCGCGGGCCTCCAGAGCCTCTAGCGAGGCGATAGACACAATGGAGAGCTCGCCTCCGCTGCAGCGGCGCAGCAGCTCTCTTGAAAGAAAAAGAAAAGATAAGAGCCCAGTAATGGCACCCCCAAAACCAGTATCGTAACTTCTTAACTACACTCTCCAAAATTGTCCAACATGGCTTTCCTTATACACTGGAACTGCCGTGGAGTATTAAATAATTATTCGGACATAAAAGAACTTCTAAACACACTCTCCCCTGTGGCTTTATGCCTACAGGAGACAAACTTAGGTCCCAAACAGCAGAATATCCTAAAAAAGTATAAAGTATTTCGGTGCGACCGAGAGCAAGCTAACAGGCTCTCAGGAGGTGTTACTATAGTTGTGCAGAGTGGAGTTGCAACGCGTGAAATCAAGGTTAAAACAAAATATGAAGCAGTTGCAGTCACCGTTCTTGCTTATAAAACAATAGCAATATGCTCTATATATCTTCCACCACACCTCACTGTAACACTTCATGATTTAGAGGCACTTTTTAAACAGTTACCAGACCCATATCTGGTAGTAGGAGATTTTAATGCACATTCCTCTTTTTGGGGGAGCGATCAAACTGACAACCGAGGGCATATTTTAGAAGATTTTATTTTGTGCAATAACGTCTGCCTGCTCAACACAAGGAAACCAACATACTGCTCTCCGAGTTCAGGAAAAATGAGCTGCCTAGATTTATCTTTTACCTCTCCATCTGTTTTTACTGATTTTAAATGGGACGTCCTCGATAACCCTTACGGAAGCGACCACCTGCCTGCAATAATTAGTTTATCATCATCACCGAAAGTCATCCCAAGCAAACCACGTCGCTGGAAGCTACACTTAGCAGATTGGGCGCTATTTAAAGACATGGTCCCTCTCGAGGAGATTGTTTCTGATGAGCTTAGTGTTGATGAGCTGAATGAAAGGTTCACAACCTGTATTATTACTGCTGCGCACCAATGTATTCCCCAATCCTCAGGAGTCGTACAACATAAACATAAATACTGGTACACATAAGAATGTAAGGAGGCAAAAAAGAAACAAAACAAAGCCTGGGGGACTTTTCGGAGATACCCAACGCATCAGCATCTTGTAAATTTTAAAAAGGCGAAAGCCAATGCGCGCCGCATCCGGCGTGATGCCGAGAAGACCTCCTGGAAAAACTATGTATCATCTATCAATAGTTCAATTACTTCAAAAAGATGTGGGAACAGGTGCATAAATTAGACGGAAAATTCTCTCCCTTTACAGTACCATTTCTAACAGCCCCTGGAACACAAACAAGTATAGATGAACAGGCTGACATACTAGGACAACATTTCTCTGACGTTTCAAGCTCTTCACACTACACACAGTCATTCTTAAAACACAACTGAAAAGCAGAAACTTCCAGTGACTGGTAGTACAAACGAAACATACAATACATTAATTACAATTCAGGAGATCCGAAATGTACTGTCCTCCGGTAAACAGACAGCACCTGGCCCAGATCATGTACACTATGAAATGCTTGCCCACCTGTCCGAAGCTGCTGTAGGGGCACTTTTGCAATTTTTCAACAAGATATGGATGACCGGAAAGATGCCGGAGGCTTGGAAAAAAGCAGTTATCGTACCGTTCTTAAAACCTGGAAAGCCGACCACCTCCCCTAATAGTTACAGGCCCATAGCTCTTACAAGTTGTATAGCAAAATCATTTGAAAGTGTGCTCAACGTTAGGCTAATGTTCATTCTGGAATCACGTGAACTCCTTGACATACACCAGTGCGGATTTAAAAAAGGATGTTCGACAACTGACCATCTCGTCCGCTTAGAAAACACAGTCCGAGAGGCGTTCATACACCAACAACACTGTCTGGCAGTCTTCTTCGACATGGAGAAAGCGTACGATACCACATGGAGATACGGGATTCTACGCGACTTGGCAGATCTTGGAATCCGGGGCAGGATGTTGAACTGCCTGAAGGATTTCCTGTCGGACCGATCTTTTCAGGTGCGCCTGGGTGCAACCCTTTCGAAGAGCTTTGTACAGGAGAATGGGGTACCGCAGCGCTGTATCCTAAGTACTACTCTTTTTGTCGTGAAAATGAATTCGATAGCGAAAATAATTCCCAACTCTATTATGCATTCCGTGTATGTCGACGACCTTCAGATTGCTTGCACGTCCTCCAGCCTGTCAACGTGTGAGAGGCAGGTACAACTCACATTAAACAAGCTAGCAATCTGGGCAGACCAAAATGGGTTCAAGTTTTCTTCACATAAAACAGTGGCTGTTGTTTTCTCGCTTAAAAGAGGCTTGCAGATCGATCCGAACTTACACCTAAATGGAGCTACACTACCGGTAAAACAAGAACATAAATTTTTAGGAATAACATTTGATAAAAAACTTACATTTCTGCCGCACATAAACAACTTGAAAGTAAAAGCCTCCCGTGCAATGAATATCCTTAAAGTACTCTCAAGGAAACGCTGGGGATCGGACAGAGCATGCCTACTTCATATCTACCGTTCTGTAGTGCGCTCATGTCTAGATTATGGAAGTATAGTGTATGGCTCGGCAAGGCCTTCATATCTAAAAAGATTAGAGCCAGTTCATAATCTAGGTCTCCGCCTTTCTTGTGGAGCATACCGAACGTCTCCGGTAATGAGCCTTCATGTTGAAGCAAATGAGTCATCACTAGAAGATAGAAGAAAAGCACTTAGATGTTCATACATTCTTAGAATAAGGTCGAGACCAAAACACGTGTGTTATTCAATCGTCACAACATGCCCTTCTCGAATAATATTTACAAATAAGCCCCAAGCAACCAGGCCTTTGCTAATGCGGTTTGAGGAGATTGCCAAGAACTTGACTTATCAGAAACATTACCAAATGTTGCAGAACGTGGCGACGCATTTGGCCCTTGGTACAGTTTTCCGTCGGTCTGTGATATAAGTCTTACACAGTTCAACAAGAGACAAACTCCAGCAGAACACATCATACAAGAGTTCCTTACACTAAAGGAAAAATATGATATCTACACCGAGTTCTACACAGACGGATCGAAAACTACAGGTTATGTTGGAAGTGCAGTAGTGGAAGGGAACTGGGAAAAAATAGTAAGGCTTCCTCAGTGTGCATCGGTTTTTACAGCTGAGTGTTATGCTGTGTTTCTTGCTACGGAGAAAATAATAAGCAAGAACATCGAAAACAGTATTATCTACACAGACTCCCTCAGTGTACTGAAAGCACTACAGTCCAGAAATGCAGTCATGCCATCACTAGGTACTGTCATACACAACATAACAAGGATCATAACACAAGGAAAGACATAAAATTATGTTGGGTTCCAAGCCATGTTGGAATTGATGGTAACGAGAGAGCGGACGCATGCGCTGCTCAAGCCCGCAACAAGGAAATACAGAACATAAGCATTCCACATAATGATTCTATGAAGCTAGTTCAGAGCAGACTGAGGAACAAATTGCAGAGCACATGGAATAGTCAGATAAATAACAAGCTGCACTTAACAAAACCAATATTAGGGGAATGGAAATAATGCACACATCAGGAACGCTTTTTTGAAGTTATTTTATGTCGTTTACGTATTGGACACACGCACCTTACCCACAACTTTCTACTAACAAAACAAGACAAACCTACCTGTGAAAAATGCGGAGATGAACTCACAATAACTCATATCTTAATCTCATGTATAGAACTTGAAACACTCAGAAAGAAGTTTTTTACCCCGTTTTACAACCAGCACATCCCTTTTCATCCGTCATTGATTTTAGGTGAACAAGATCTTATTGATAAGTCAAGCGTTTTTAAGTTTTTAAAAGAAGCCAACATACTCTCGATACTGTGAACAATGGTCAGTTTTTTACAACTTGCGAATTTTTTTTTTTTTTTGAGCCACACCTCAGCCACCCTCTCGTCGTGAGAAGATGAGGTCACTATTCTATCGGTTGGGGACCTCGAGATCCTTGCACAGCCAAGGATGGCTGCTGAGGTTGCCAACCCTTTTTAAAGCTTTTACCATAAGTCTCTTTTAAAATTCTGTCTTATATTTTTACTACGTCGCACGAATTAACTTTTTAGGCCCTTTACACCGCCGTTCATTTAGACTTTAGTATAACAGCTATTTAAAAGAATTTTCCATACCCTGAGCTTGGCGCATGATAGCCTTAGTTGATTATGCGCCACTAAACCCAACTCAACTCAACTTATAATTAAAGTTGATTTTATCGTAGTGTTTTCAACCAGCAAAGTTAGCTTCGGTTGTTAGTAACCAGTATGGTAATGATGTACCTACGTATTTTGGTACAAAATTCACCCAGCATAATGCCTCACACCATGCGAGCAGTTGTCGCGGGACGTCGGGTCATGATATTTAGACCACCTGTCACTGCAGCCGTAGTTTCTATGGCTCTCAAGGCGTAGAATCGAGACTTACTATTAAAGTTAAAATGTTTCTGACGGGCTTTCATGCGCTGCAAGAGCGTATGCAAAGTTCCAGCGCATTTATACTCACAACAGCTTCCACCAAGCTCTGTTGTAGTTTTCTGGCTGGTAGACTCCTTTAAATACATTCCACCTCCAAAGATCGTACACGTAGGCTGAAGGAATGATGGCCACTTTATCAAGGGCAACACTGAAGAGGTAGTTAATATCCCTCTCTGAAAAACATTATTCCGTAATGTCAGAGTGGCCCTCTAATTAAAGTATAGCACATTTATGAAGTGAGCTCATTTTGATTAAGTTTGAAATTTCATTATACCGCAGAGAAAATTTAGGCAAGAAATACAAACGCGTGGCTCCATGAGCAGTTTTGTCATCAAATCTATATTGAATACAAGACAGCTAAAAGCAAATAATAAAGATAAATAATGTTTGCTTACCGTAATCGTCCGATGGATCTTTCAGCAGACCTACTGCTCGGAGATGCTTGGGGGTAGACACAGACAGAGCAATGGTGTCTCCGATAGCCTCATGGAAGCCTTAATAAATAGAGGACGAAAAATCATGCTTAGTGCTTAGTGTTGTTGCTCTGGTATAGTAGGGCTGAACGCACCTCGAATTCTCAGCTTTTGGTGAATTTTTTTTTGCTACTGTCCTTGTGAGTGAAAAGCTTTTGAGTTAAGCCGTTTTGTACTCAACTCAGAGGATATGAGGGCGCATACTAATGTGCTAAGTCACTTCGCTACCGCAGTATGATATGACTGAAATGGAAAAGCTTTCCTTGCTTTAGCTTTCCACCCGAGCCCAGCTTTATGGCTGGGCTCGGGTGGATGTCAGTGAGTAATTACTTCCTTATTACAAATATACTCCACCTTGGGGGATTCCCCTAAACATTTGACCAATGAAAAAGGAAGAGTTTCGGGTTTTTGGCCATAAGAAGGGGAATGGTGCTTTTACGTCTTACGTCTTACGTCTTACGTCTTACGTTTTACGTCTTAGTGAATAGCGATCAACGTAGCTAAACGTTCAAGATAGCTGGTGACGACTGCACTGTCCAGCGAAGCAGTCGCGGCCACAATCTGCGTTTGAGGGTCCATCCTGCAGCTGTTTTCACCGACGTATGAAGTCCTATTCGTACTCTCTGTCTAGGACGCCGTAAGTAGTGCTTACAATCATACCGACCATCATGTTAATAAAGCGGATTTTATTGAAAAGGGGGAAGACTGAGGAGCACAAACTGAGCAACATTTTAGATCATGAGAACGAAATCTAATAAGTGTGCTTAAAACTGTACCTAAAAGGCTTACCGGGGTTAGCACCGTCGCGGAACGAGAATGGCTGCTCAGCATACTTGAGGAAGTACTCCACGTGGCCCATTTCATGGTGCACGGTCAGAAAGTCATCCATATTCACTTGCGTGCATTGCTTGATCCTGGACATACATGCGTATATAAAATAGGGCATAGGACATAGTTCTCGTCATCAGAACAGGCGTGTGCAAGTCGGCTGATGATTGTAAAGTCATAGTGAGCGCGAGTTGTATATGCTCCTCGCCCTAAAGCGCACTGAAGGGGGGGAAAAAAAGGGCGGCATACAAAACCACAAGAAGCTCTTAATACTCTGACCAGGTGATAATAAAAAAAGGAAAGTGCATGCAAAATGAGAAATGACGAGAAGAATTATAGAAAAAAAATCCATAATTAGAAGGAGCTGATGGTGCCGCTGACAATGCAAGACGGCCATAAAGAAGGAGAGAGGAATATATCTAGAGAGAGAGAGAGGCTATGCTCATGCTATAGCCAAGAAAACTGAATTCCAGTTTTACTGTAGAGAGTTACGTCAATTTAGTCGTTAAGTTAATCTTAAACAAGGTACTGACTACTCGGGAAAACGAGGGAATGTTTCCAAGACTAATGAGTTTATCCTTTTAGGTGATGGTCTTAGCTTCATACCTGACGTCTTTGCCTATGTAGAAATCCCATGCAGAAGCATGGCATACGATACTCCTGCCTTGGGGCTTTTTCAACACAGATCGATTCCAGAATGTTTGGGGCATTGGGGGAAGGCCCATTGACGTGAAAAAGTTTTCAGATTGCTTGAATACATCCAGTACAGTCATCTTCTGCAGAAAGAATAGTAGTTCGTAAATAAATATGGCTTTTGCATAAAATGTAGAACGTATTGAATATTAAGTAAAACTACCAATACTAGCGAAAGACGCATGTTCTAATAATCATCAGTGTTCTTGTGCGCAGACCAGTGCTCATAAGAAATTCTGACCTCCAGCAATCGAAAGTTAATCCTGGTTCCCCAACGTTTCTGTTTCGGAGCGAAAGCTCCACCTCTCCCATGCAAGCCTTGAAGCTCATGCTACGAAGCAGATATCACCTTCAAGCTGCCTCAACTAATAAAAAAATGAAAATTGTTGTGTTGGTTGGAATCGAATCCAGGCCTCTGGCGTGCGAGACGGGGGACGCTTCTACTCCGCCGGGACTGGATTTTTTTTAACATCTTATTCATTACACTGAAGCAATGTTGTATGTACATGAACTATGTACAAATCATGAAGAGAAAAGTCGCAAATTAGCACAATGCACAATACGACAAAGTTAAACAACCAAGCTCGTAAAAAGACGCGACACAAACCACATCACTATTACATCATAATACGACACTTAAGGAACGACGCACTAGAAAGAAGGCAATGAAAAGTACTAGGAGTGGTTGCTACTCTTGTTCAAATTCATACCACGGCGGTTCGACTCTTGGAAGTGAATGAAGGCGTGTCTAGTTAGTGCACCGATGACTTAGAGACATATCTTCGAAATATATACTGAGGCCTGCATGAATAGTTTATTTATGAGCATGTAAATACAGATGTTCCAATTAAGCGAGTAGCGAAGTTGTACGGAATGCACTAAACGTTACAAACGCCAAGCCGCTTGTAGTTGCCCGGTACATCACAGCTCTCGCTCTTTAACCAGGTTCAACAGAAGCTCAGTAAAGCAGAAAATTTAGCTAGTCGGTAATGACTCATCTAAAAATGGCGCACAGAAAAACGGGAGAAAACACAGGGAGAACGGACAGGATAGGAGCGCACTAGCAACTGATGCGTGGTCGAAGAAACACCTCTCACTCGGTGAGCATGCGCCAGGAAATTCAGCACATCACGACGAAAAACCTAAAGCCCTGGGGTGACCGAAGCACATAATCAGCACATGCTAAAGGCGAAAACTGCATGAAAGCGCTACCACTTCTCCTATCAGATACCGAGGATCTTAAGTTATTTTTCGAGCAAAAACACCAAAGTGGAACTGACAAAAAAGTCGTTACCGGCGGCAATTACAAAAAATAATCCACGGACACACCATAGGCGTTCTGAAAACTTATGCATCCCGTACTCTCTGTCAACTCTCGTACAACAGAAAACTACTTATCATGGGGTATAAAATAAAACAGTTCGTCCACGTCCACAGAAATTGCGCTATTGGCCGCTGAAATTCCTTCGTCCAAGGCACCCACAACCATTCCCAAATTAGAGACCTTGTAGGGGTCTTCCGGGGTGAGACTACTAAGATGACCCTGCAGGAACCTGCTGACCAGCTCTTGCCAGCTCCCCCGTACCGTGACTTTGGCTCTGAAAGGCCACAACAGGTCTTTATGCGTTTGCCAGAGAAAAATATTCGCTAGGCGTCGGCTTTGCAGTCCTTCACATCACGCGCCAGCTTGTCCAGCTTTAAGTCCGGCAGTAGAGCTACCGCCCGAGACGTGGCCTTGACAGGTTTAAGCTTGAAAATCTTGAAGTTCTTGTTAATGGCTTCAACAGCCTTCATCTTGTGCATACTGGTGGGGAGGACCGTGAAGCCACCTGCTTTGTCAGACAAGATCAATGAGAAGTCGTTGTCCCGAAAATCCCGCACTATTCCCCACAGCTCCGGCTAAGATGTTTACTGCTTGAAACTCTGGTACACGACGTGTTGGCGCTGGAATTTGGCGCTGAAAGGTCGAAACGCGCGTGATAAATGGTGGCTTATCCCAAATGTAGTTTCACCGCATTCCGTTTGCATACGATGTCATTTGTACCGCCTATGAATCGACCGAAATGTAATTTTTCATCACTAACACTGCTGCCAAGTTCTGTTCAGGTTTTCACTCTGTGGCCGATATTTATCGCTTTGGCGCAGCGACTTATAACCTGTCTTGGCACACAGGTCGAGGAATTCGTACTTGATCTCGCATTTCTCTGCACTTGTCCGAAAACTGCAGCTTGCGCGCCAGCGAATAAGAACCTTAATGCTCGAAACATTTCCGCCATTATTGACCGGCTGCTGGTTTGGCTTCCGTTACGGTGGCAATCAGTAGAAGCTAAGTCATGGCTGGCAACAAGCCGCGAACAGTTTTGCATGCTTCGTGAAACTTGCATAAGCATTCGTAGCCTTACTTGCCGCTACCAGCTCCACTTGCCACCTCAACACCAGCAATGTGGGATATAGAGCCCAGTTTTTGTATTTACAGCACGCTACTAGACTTCTCGTGCACGACCACAATAACGGACGAATGGTGCTAATCTGGAAATTACACCGACTTCCTAAATAAAACGAGGGCATTGCACCAACAAAAGACAGGTGTATGTGCCTCTATGCCTCCACGGTATTTCTTTTAGGGCCATGTTAGCCAGTGAAAAAATAGCTGTCCTTTAAATCTCATGTTTTCCATGGTGACTCGCCTCCCTTCCGTTACTAATTTATGGATATGTCTATCTTAGTTGACAGTCAGATGCTCAGAAAATTTCAGAAATTTCCCCCCATCTCATAAAAAGAACATGAATGACGTTAGAACATCAGTAATGCATGCACGCCGCATACCTTCACACTAACGGAATTTCCGAATTATATCAAAACACATTAATCTGCAAATAATTATTTTCCTTGTCTCCCTATTGTGTTTCTGCACTTCTGCAACAAGAAAAACTCTGGGACATTATGTTTTATTAAAGAATTTCGGCGCTTCAGATAAGAAAGGAGCGAATGCACCAGCCAGCACCTCCTGTGTGCGTTGTAGAGCTTCGCGACGTCCATCTTTACTTTTTTAGAGCGGCAGCTCTACTCAACGCAAAGGTCGCTCACCATTCCATCCCTGATCTTTTAACCTTGAGAAGCACAGCATAGGAGCAGATTCACCTTGGGCGATCTGGACCGAAATCGCTGTCGAATTGACCGTGCCCGTCACGATGGCTACCTCCAGATTTGGCCCTGATCATTTCCACAAATTCGGACCGGCCCGCCCCGAATTTCGTCCAAATCGGCCAAGGTCAATGTCCAAACACAATTTAGCGCGCCCGACAAGATGTCTACCTACAAATTTGGCCCGGGTGATTTCCGAAATTTGGCCCGGGCCGCGCCCCCGAAATTCGACCTCGGCCGATTTGGACCGAAATCGATGTCCAACCATAATTGAGCGTGCTCGACGCGATGGTGACCCCTAAATTTGGCCCGGGCCATCACGAAAACGCTATCGCTCGACCTTCGGGTATACCCGTATTTAAAGCCTGCCTAACTTTTTTCTGTACAAGCAATACCTTTTTCAGGACTGGAAATGGCCCTGCCATGCTGTCTAGCAGAATTTCGAAATCTAGCTGGCACTAATGACTTTGTGGAAACAGCCCTAGACGCTTCGGAAGGAAATGTGGAAAATCGCTTGTACATTCGTAGACGCTGTGCCGCAACTGGTTAATTCCATTACTCTCTTTCTATTCCAATCTCCCCGTAATCAACGAACGTCGAACACGGTCACGATTGCTGATGTCTTTGTTAGAACGGAAGTAGCAGCCATATTCCTCATGTGATCGGAGGGGGGGAAGGCAGCAATATGCTTAGCTTGAAACTTTCAAACGTTTTAATTCAATGACACGTAACCAGAACGACAATCTGTTCATGTGTAAGGGTGACTTAGTTATCACACCACTACAGCAATGTTTGCCCACTGGAGTCTAAAGACAGGAGTAAGGGTTTGTCTTGACTCAAACCTTAAGCCGAAAGCCTTTAATGCCTCATTGTTGTCGACAGAAGGTTGTCAGCAGAGGTGTCATTGCTTTCCGGTTGGTCGGAATGGTTACGACGTCACAGTGCACGGATTCTGAGTAATGCGGTCACCCACGGAAATGAAAGAAAATTAAGAAAAATAAAAGAGAAATTAGAAATGTTAAAATAATGACAAAACAATATATATAAAAAATGAGAAGAAAATAAATAAATAAATATAAAGAAATGAAAGGAAAAATAAAAAGTTATAGAAAAACAAAAAATATAAAAATTAAAACCAAAAATAAAATACTGAAATCAATACCAAACAGTGCGCCAGGAAAAGCTTTCGCCTTGCAGCAATTTAAAGAGCCAAAGTGCCCCCTGAATTTTTTTGTATGAATGCCGCTAAAATAGCGCACCGCGTAACCTTGTCCGTTTGAGCAGGCTATGGGGAGGTGGTCTGTATCGGAAAGCTTCGGAAAAGGCGTCAATACATGTATGCTGCGGAATTATGAGCTGAAAAATTACTACTTGCCTTTTTTCTCATTGCGTTCGTGACGTTGATTGCCTTTTTGTTTGGGTAAGGTTGAGTGATGTCAATAATAGCTGTCCACGTTTGAGAATGGATATGACCTGCGTGGAAGGCAAAAGCATGATAAACTCTTGCGGGGTAATCCTTGCCTACTTTCTCATAATGATCGCAATGCACAATCGTGCAGCCCATCACGCAAGCAGAATAGTTTCCTTATTGAAACACCCTTAAGCGAAGCCGCGATCATCGTTCCTACTAACGAACTGAGGGGAGAAAATGTTTAGAGCTCGCATTTCCTAAGCGTAAAACATATTCATGGGAGCTGAGGCGCCTAAGTGATGACCGTTTTGGGAAAATTGACGCCTTCTATAAATGAACTTTACGTCATTTAGTTTTACTCTATCTACAGAGTCCGTCTTATAAGCAGGGTTCACAGAGAGAGAAGAAAATAGTAGGCAGGCCGGGGAGGTTGGTCAGAAGGGGGCGTCAACTTCCTTCAATGCACAGTCAGTCGTCAATGACCAACATTCCTACGCCACGTCTTCATCATGGCTGCCTACGGTACGCATTTCTTTCTGAACTGCATTTCGTTAAAAGTCGCTTATAAATCGGTACTTAAAATAGATGCGAAAAGCGTTCTTTCTCGCATACTGCAACTGAAGAGCAAACAAGGAGTGAACTTGGCCGCCCTCCTGCTGTATTAAAGGTGCATTGAAGAGGAATCTGAACTCGCCTTTTTGCCGCGGGAAGTCGATCTACACGTTCCGAGCATTCTTAGAAACCTCGACTTATTGCCCTGTGTGGCCGATTACTCTAATTAAATAGAATTAACGTCCGTCTCCCGCCTTTAGTTTTGAATTATCCCTCGTACGGTGGGCGGAGTCGACCAACGCGTGGAGTGCCTTTCAGCCAGCTCCGTGGAGGCTTTGCTTTCGCTTTATGTTGTTTTTTAGGTTTCCGTGAATAAATAGTTTCATTCGCAGACAATAGAGCCGCAAAATAAGCCCGCACAAATAAAAATACACGCGAACTATTTGCTTCTGCGGATTACTACGTATTACTCCGCCGATGGCAGAGCGGCAAGCCGCCACGGGACTGGGTGAAAGGCACTCCACGCGTTGGTCGACTCCGCCCACCGTACGAGGGAGAATTTAAAAAAAAAGGCGGAAGCCGGACATTAATTCGATTTAATTAGGGAAATCGGCCACACAGGTCAGTAAATTGAGGTTTCTAAGAATGCTCAGAACGTGTAGATTGAGTTCCCGCGGCAAAAAGACGAGTTCAGATTCCTCTTCAGTGCACCTTTAATGCCCAGTGTTCAATCAGACTGCGACTGTTTCAAAGGTTTATTCAGAAGCTTGGAAGGTCGTTAAATTTACGTCATAGAAACAGAGACAGTTTCAATACGGAGCCCTGGGCAAGCGGTCGGTAAGCACAGATGTATCGAGCTGCCAAAGCTAGCCTGATGCAGGAAAAAAATTCTTCAAGGCACCTATTTCTGTTATCTCTCTGCAATGCGATAGCATTACCCCCTGTTGATTCCCTTGCATGAACTTACGTCATTTCCGGTCTGGTAACGTCCCTTCTCTCAATCAAAGGAACGCTCCTGTTTGGTGACGTCACTTCTCTCCAGCAAATGAGAATCCTCCGGTCTAGTGACGTCACTTCTCTCCAGCCAATGGGGAAAGTTTTGACCGACGACAAATTACGGCTCCAAAGGGTTTGTAATGTTATCGCATTATTAGACTGATAGCAAGCTAACAGAATAACTATGACTGGTGACTTAAGGCTTCGAAAACGGCGTAGATTGTTAATAAATGGATATTTCTGTAACGATATACACAGCAGAATTGCAAGAAAGCGTAATTAAAAATAAACGAAAAAGCGTATTTGTGCTGTTCAATTTGTAAACTTGCTGCAAAAACGTGTCTTTAACAATAAATTAGATTTATTTCGTGCTCTCAAATAGAAAAGTGCACGTACCTAGTATGTGTGCAGGGATAGGTCCATCTCTTGCTATCTTATCGCGGCCGTACACTTTGCGCAGTTTGGAACGAACGTACGCGTGTAGTTGCTGGTAGAGTGGCTTCAGTTGCTTCCACAGTCTTTTCATTTTCTCTTCAAAACAGTCGTCTTCGTACACATCCAGCCACATGCGACTGGCATCATTGAACTCTGCTCATCAAAAGGCAAAAAGAAAAAAGAGCACATTTACGGTCAGTGCGATAACCTAGTTTGGTGTTACCCAAATCTCGTGTATCCATTTCGTCTTGCGTTCAGCAAAACTCAAAGCGCCAACCCTCAGCTTCGAAAATGCCACGCACGCACGCACGCACGCGCACGCACGCACGCACGCACGCACGCACACACACACACACACACACACACACACACACACACACACACACACACACACACACACACACACACACACACACACACACACACACACACACACACAAACTTCGTCTATTTTCTACCTTATCGTTTTGAGGTATACTTGTGTTTACATGGACCCAAAGTAGCAGTGCGTTTTTCGTGCTACGTTGCCAGTGTCCGTTGTGCGCCCGGAGATCTCACGGGTGAGGATGCATTCCGACAGGGCGACGTCATTGAGTAGCGCTTGTTCATGTGGTTAATTGCCATTACACATGTGCACATTTCGAAGTCAGGCTTGGGGTTTTGGCGTATTAAAACTCGCTGAGGCCCTTTTTTGGTTTTGATATAGCCTCCCATGCATACTAATGAAATACAGATCACTCGGAAACTATGTTTGTTGATATTTTTAACGCGTACTTTCGTCCCGCTTCTAATTAGACTTAATTCCATGCCGTCTGCGCAGTTTTCCAACGTGCATAGTATTATCGTGTAGAGAACGGCCTTGTTTTTTCTTTGCTTTTCATAATTAGACCAGCTTAACGGATCCATGCGCGCGTGTGGACTCAATGTGACCTGGTAATTGACTGTTAGTTCTGGTGCGTAAATAAGGCATTTAATTCGCAGCTCAGTGCACTTTTTTGCATCGGTACTATCGAGTAATGCTATCCGTACCATTCGATGAAGACGCCGCGATGGCTCTGCGTTATTGCGCTGGGTTGCTGACCCTAAAGGCGCGGGTTCGATCCCGGCCACGGGGGTCGAATTTCCATGGAGGCGAAATTCTAGAGGCCCGTGTTCTGTGCGGTGTCAGCGCACGCTAAAGAACCGCAGGTGGCCGAGATATCCGGAGCCCTTCACTACGGCGTCCCTCATAGCCTGAGTCACTTCGGGACGTTAAACTCCCATAAAACCGAAACCGTACTATCGAAATGTATCTGCATGTGCCTTGCGTGGAAACAGCCGTCACTTAAAACTATACTTTAAAAAATGTTTACCCAAAGACTTATGTTCTGTATTCTCGGACAAAAAATTTCAAGGTTTGAAAAATGTGAGACATTGTCACTGAAATATTAAAGGTAATGGTCATTCTTCGGATATGTAGAAAAATTTTTTCGAACTGTTAAAACTAACATAGAAAGCCAATGCTGAACTCTTTTGTCGATAGCAAACACGTTAAAAGAGAAGAAAATACAAAACAGCCATCGTGTGATGTGCGGATATATTGATTGTTATTGTAAAATCTTACGTTATAAGAAAAAATTTTGTTCCTATACGCTTTCCCGCTCAAAAAATTCTTCTGTCCAGAATTTTTGGGTACGGTTCCTTGTGTCTACATTAATTTGCAGTCATTATGTAAATACTGTTTGTTTCCGCTGGTGTTTAATCAATTATTTTTAGCTGCAGGAAGAAAATTGTCTGGTTAGAAAACCCCAGGAGCAGACGACATAATGTGGCGCGAAATACAAGCTGGCCTGAATTCAGAGATAGCCAACGTCTAAATGCGTCGCCACCAACGCTCATGAGTTTCTTGCGACGCCGCTGCTACCTCAGCTGTAAAAGTCTAGAGCCTTAGGTAGCAGCTGCAATAAAACCTGTGCTTGCAGGACTGGCGAGGAACCGCGCAGATCTTCTTTCGCAATTCGAAGAAAAGTGTTTGCAGCCGTAAAAGCAGAATTTTGAAAGTTGTAGTTCTTTCAGTGACTTTACAGTACTCTCCTTTGCGTTGAACTTCATGAATCATTATGCTAGCGGGTCTTTTTCTTCTTGTTGCTTGTGAACTGCAGTATGCGTATTGCCTTGTGCTTCGCTCTGACACAGTGCGTACTCAGCGCGCATTTGGAGGGTAGGATGAAAGGTGATAGCGCTCGCTGTTCTCTGAAGCATTACCCAAAAATCTTAGTTTATAAATACTGACCTATAATAGAGGGACGTGAATCTATAATATAGGGACGTGAATTACGAAAGAGAGCACGTTGTTACCTTTCAAAAAGGAAAATTCTCTTCGCCTGTGCTGAATCCTTCAGAAGGTATAAAAAGTGAAAGGTATGAATAAAAAGTGGTAAGCAAGAAAAATTAGTCTCCTCCTCCCTCATGCTAAAAAATATTCGTTGACTGTATGCCGACAATTAGTTCCTTTTCACATCGCTTGGAACTGTGCAATCAAATCAATTAGGAATAAAAACTGAAAACGTTTCTTGCTATTTAAAACTGGCAAGTTTAGACTCGATATCTTTCTACCGTATTAAACATTTGGCTCCAGCAACAGTTGGCTTTTACAAAAAGCCCCTTTTCCACTCATGCAGGCTTCTCGATGTAGGAGCTTTCCCTTCCCGTCTAAAACAGAGAAACCATCCGATTTCTCACCGTTTAGTCTTGCAGCCTCATTCTGGAGCTTTACGTAATGAAGGAACTTCCGTCTCATGGGCTTCCCGGCAACCTTCCGAAACTCGTTCCATACGTGCAGCAGCTCGTTGTAGTTCCTTGATCGTTTCAAAATATCCTTGATCTCTGGTCATCCATGCCCGCAGAAGTGCAGTTGGTACGTAAAAAAATGTTAAGAAATGCACTGCGAACTGACATTCGTTTCGTTGAAATTAAGGAAGAATACTCAACTCTACCTGGATTTAGAGACAAGTTGCACTTCTCAGTCTGACCGGCCTTCTGCCGGAAAGGGCATATTTTCGCAGAAGCGTGGTTTTCTTCCATCTCGGCGATTAAATTCACTAACTGGAATGAAAAAAAAAACGAATCAGGGTTCATAATGAACACTTAAGAGCATAATTTGTTTATAACGGTGCACTGCTGGTCAAGAATGTCTTAAGTGCTGTCGTGTCCGGAAAGAAACGCTCAAAGGCAGCGTATACCTTTGTAGCGCCACCGCTTCGGCAAGGGGAAGACGACGAAGCGGTGGGCACGTGCAGGAGAACGCGGCTCGCGCAGAAGAGAACGCTCTGGACTTCGGCCTCGCCGGACGCTGCCGCCGCTGCTCTGTCGCTACCTCTTATCAGGCAGCCTCAAATAAACGTGGCCGTGGTCGCCTCCTGGACGATGTGGAGGTCAGTGTTGAGGTCGCCCAGGAGGCGACCACGGCCACGTTTATTTGAGGCTGCCTTAGAAGAGGTAGCGACAGAGCAGCAGCGGCAGCGTCCGGCGAGGCCGAAGTCCAGAGCGTTCTCTTCTGCGCGAGCCGCGTTCTCCTGCACGTGCCCACCGCTTCGTCGTCTTCCCCTTGCCGAAGCGGTGGCGCTACACCTTCAATTTATACCTTCACGGTCCTTCCCCATCCTGCCTACAATGCCCTAAAAAGTCGCTGGAAAGGGTGTTTGAGGTTGCCTTTAGTACTCTCGCATTATCCAGAGTACAGGCCACTGAGTGCTCACGCCGCATCAGTACATCAAAAGCTTACCGATCATTTACAATATATTTTTAAAAATTCGCACTTCCACGCCTGGCGGCGACCTGCGGTGTCGAGCTTTCTTCCGAACCCGCGCGCAACGCGTCATGCAGAGCTCGTTTGCCAGCAGAGGAGGGCTGTCATTGGCTGGCTGCTACGTCTCTTTCTGACGTCACGCAGCTACCATAGCCTGCGGCCGGAAGCTCCTCCCCCTCCCGTGCGCGTCGGCAGCCGGCCGAGAGACCGAGTGGGCGGGGCCGCCGGAGGAGAGCCGATATTTCAGCGTGCAAGAAGTAACGAGAGGAGAGTGAAAGGCGCAAAGACGCGTAAATTCAGATTTTAACTACAGATAACTCAGCTCCCACAAAACACATTAAAAAAAGCTATTGCTGGAGGATATTTGTAAAGAGGCGTCTTTTACCACCCTAGGCATGGCGGAGCTTTATTCGCAGACCCTTTCTGAGCCCCTTTAATATTGTGGGACAATAAGAAATGAATTACTGAGTGACAGTTGCCCGCTAGTCACCTTGTCTTGTTTCTCCGCACTCAAGATGGCCGTGCCAATCCTGGATAACTTGCGGAATATTCTTTTCGTCGTTCGGTCTTTGAAGCGAGACCATCTAAACTGCGTGACGTTTCTCCAGATTTCTTTTTCCAGCCTCTTGAATGCGAGAGATTCCACAACCTGTAAGGAGTAGACGTGTTACAAGCGAGGTAGCAGCACACAAAGGCCTTTCTGGCTATATCCAAACGCGCCGGAATTTTTCTTCCAAATGAGCCAAATCCTGAGAACAAATCCTAACTGAAACTAAGTTGTAAGGGCAAGTAAATCTATGTCGTTTTCATTGTAAAAACAATTAAACACTTGTTTTTCAAAAACAAGCAATAACAACCACAGCCAACATGCTTGTGCTAGGGCCTCTACTTCGACTGAAGTTTTATGCTGAAAATGGCAACAGTCGGCACCGGTAAATACGTAGAAAAGTCGAACTCTGTGCCGTTGTCGTTATGCGCCCATTTACGTATCGGTTCAGGCGTCGCGCGTTATCATCGCGTTTTTATTTTTGAGCGGGTGAAAGGACGCCTCCCAGGGTAGGGAGCGATTATTCTGTGCTGCGTTGACCTCGGGCAACTTCAGCATGCTTAAAGGCGCAGTGAAGAGGAATCTGAACTCCTCTTTTTGCCGCGGGAACTCGATCTACACTATGCCAGCATTCTTAGAAACTTCGACTTATTCCCCTGTGTGGCCGATTTCCCTAATTAAATCGTTGAACGTCCGGCTCCCGCCTTTATTTTTCGAATTCTCCCCGTACGGTGTGCGGAGTCGACCAACGCATGCAGTGCCTTGCAGCCAGCTCTGTGGAGGCTTTGCTTTCGCTTTATTTTGTTGTTTAGGTTTCCGTGAATAAAGAGTTTTATTCGTAGATAATATAGCCGCAAAATAAGCCTGCTGAAATAAAAATACGCGCGGACTATTTGCTACTACGGACTACTCAGTATTACTCCGCCGATGGCAGAGTGGCAAGCCTCCACGGAGCTGGCTGAAAGGCACTCCACGCGTTGGTCGACTCCGCCCACCGTACGGGGAGAATTATAAAAAAATAAAAGTTTGGAGCCGGACGTTAATTCGATTTAGTTAGGGAAATCGTCCGTCCAGGGCAATAAATCGAAGTTTCTAAGAATGCTCGGAATGTGTAGATTGAGTTCCCACGGTAAAAAGGCGACTCCAGATTCCTCTTCACTGCACCTTTAACTAAATAAAGAACCTCCATTTATTGAACAAACTTCCGTGACGCGGATATCGATTGTACGAATTGGTAGTTTGTTTGTAGGATTGTTTTTATACATGGTGTATACTACATCGCTAGGTCGTACTGACGCGCATAATGTGGTGCTTCACCTAAGAATTCACATAATTTTTAAAAATGTGCCTTTTCAGTTAGAAGAGCGCTTTTTTCGGCATAACACTGTCAGCTGATTAGTACATCAGAATACAGCTACGAATACAGCTAGCAAGCTTGCTAACTAATATTGCATAGTTAACTTTTTAGCTATTACCGTTATGCTTCTTAATTATTGAGAGGTATATGTAGCCCACACTAAGCAATACCTATATCTGTTTTTAAAATTTCGAAAACACGGTTGCCGTCAGTGCTATGGCCGAACAAATTTTGCCTACATCACGCCAAAATACACGTGCTTTCGAGAAACTTGCAGTGAAAGCAACTCCTGCAGTGCACGTAACTCGTTTAATTAAATACACAAAATTTGTTGGGCCGCAGCTCCGAGAAAAACCGCTTTTTCAAATTTTTGAAAAATTGATATGGATGTTACTTACTGTGGCATACACGCCTCTCAGTAATTAAACAGCCTAACACTAGTAGTGGAATTTTTATTCAGTATTAGTGAACCAGCTTGATAGTTAGCACGTCTCATCTTTTTTTTTCTGATGTACTACACCCCTGAGAATTCTATGTCGAAAAAAACTCTTCCAACTCAAGCCTGCTTTTAAAATTTTGTAAACCCTTAGGTAAAACATTCTCTCTGTGCGGGTGTGATCGCACGACATTAGCCGAAAACAATGTTTGGCACCTTGCGACAACAGCACGGTGCAGAGATCTTTTTTAGAGCCTCTCAAAATAACTGAACACCGAAGAAATACTACAGCTCCAAACGTACAAAACTAACCTGTAATCGGCCTGCGTTCTTTGAGTGCGCTCTATTATATCACGGCTGGGCGGATCGATGTTCAGCTGGAGCGCATTGAGTGCGCATGGCCCCGATTGGGCCTGTATTGAAAGCTTTTCTTTGCATCCAGACTATAACGCTTAAGCAACATCCGCATACGACGGCTGAAGAAAATGTGCCCCGTGAATTTCGTCGTTCGAGTGCATGTCGATATGTATACATCCGAGCGATCATGCGCTGCCGGAGAGTTGCTAAACGGACGAAATTGGCTCCTCTTCTCATCAGACAAAAGTACTCTGGTCCGTATCATAGTTTGAAACGAAAAAATCACTTATAAGGCCTCGTCAATAATCAGCGCAGAAAGCGGGAGCTGAAAACGGCATGGCGTGCTCAAAAATACCCCGCATTGCACTTTGTGTTCCTAATACGCTCGCGCACTGTATAAACTGTAAACGATAAGCTGAAACGTACACCTGATTCCCGTACTCATCCTAGTACCCTCGCAGAATGCCTAGCGCAGCACAGCCGTGTTTATTCAGCGCCGGGCAGCAGTTTCTTTGCGGGGCCTCATTCTCGGAGCGCTAGGCGATGGCGCTGCGTATTACGCATATAGTCTGTTAACATAGCAAGACAGCAAAATTCGACGTATTTCATGGATCACATTTTCTTGAACCGTGGCTTGCTTTTTTGATTGAAGAAGAAATAGTAATAAATTTAATATCGTTTCATATTTATTTAGCTCTTCCATTTTTTAACATGACCATGGGAAAGTCCTTGTACAACGCTTCCCAACACCATCTTGAAAATTAATGGCCGATATCAAGACATTCTATTCCACATAGTTTTGTGTTTGGAAATCATATCATTTTAATATACAAACAAGTGTCCGGAACAAATTTCTTGCATTGTGCTCTTTTTTAGAAGGTTCTGTGCACATTTTCTAAGTGAAAGGAGCCGTCGCCGCAGTCTCTTTAAATTCTTGCTTAACACAGACCGACGAAACTTGATAAAAGAGTAGTAGTGGCTCACGCTTTGGTTCTTGTTGTGCTCGGTGAGGTTGGTGGCGTAGTTCCATTCGGCAATTACTGCCTTGTGCGCTGCGGCTGTTAGTATGCGGTTGACGTAAAACGCGTAGTCTTTGGCCCTTGCTTCTTCAAAGCAGTCCTTGTTTGTGAAGGCATCAAGCGCTTCTGGCATACACGCAAGGGTCAGCCAGAGGAACCGAAGGCCCCACAAAGTCAGCGCCATGTGGGAAGGAACAACGCCTGCACTTTCTGCATGCATGAGGCAAGGACACAGTCAGATGTCATTTTGATTTAAGTCCCGAAATGTTAAGCGGTAGCATTAATAGAAGTGGTAGTAACTGTGCCATAACGGACAACTCTGTAAAGTCACCCCACTAGGCCTACATGCTTCACTTATCGCCAATTAAAATCGAGCGTTGTTGCTCGATTGTTGAGAAACGACATTGCGCTGTCTACGGTAGCGTGATCCCGTTATGTGGTATGTAAGTCTGAGGTACAATAAGCCTCCTAGAATGGGAGTGTAGGGCGTGGAGCAGCCCCTATTGAAAAAATACCATATGGTTTTATGTGGGAGCCATATGAATTCATATGGGACAGTTATGTCTTCTTAATTGTCCCGTGTGAATTCATGCGTCGCATATAAATTCATATGGTCCCATATGAATTCATATGACACACGTGTCTTCGTATGTGCCCCGTATGAATTCATATGCTCCCATGTGAATCCACATGTGTCCCACATGTAATCATCTGGAATTTTTTCAATACCTTACCAAAAAAAAAACATACGGAGACGGTGTTATTTGGTATGGGTGATATGGGCGTATGGGTAATTTGGGTCATATGAGGAATACGGTTCATATCGGGTGTGCATTTTTTGAAAATACGGGAGGCATGGATATACGATTGCAATTTATGTGGTAACTCGAGAACACACCTGTAAAATAAGTAGAATGCAATAAAAAAACAGAGGGAAAAAAATCGCGCCAGAATCCGGTTTCGAACCAGCCGCGTGCCATCTCTTAAATCTAAATATACTTTATTTTCTTGTTATCCTGTCCAACCGGCAAAATTTCAAAAAGGAAAGTAAAAACAAAAGCGGAGCAGCAGCACACATAATGCTTTTCACAGCAACTTCCGTTCAAAATTGTCGGTAATTCTCGAAAATTCTAGATTGCACTGAAACTATTTATTTCGCCGCGAATGAATTTCTGACCGACAGAGGTTAAAAAGTTGTGACCCTTTCCGCCAATTTATTTGCTTTAATAAAACTTCTACTTGACGTTGCTTTAATATGGCATTTTTCATGACGGCTGCAAATCCCAATAATGCGCTGTCTCCGCGTCAGCTGACAGATATGGCCTGTGATGGAAACTTCGGAAGAAAACGCTAAAACAATGTAACTATTGCAAAAAAGGCAGAGAAAAGTTAGAACACGGAGGTGGCGCAAGCAGTGTAGATCCTAAGCAGACACTATTTAATAGAATAACGCCGTGTAATACTTTGTATTCACGACATTGCATGAAGCTGCAGGTCCGCTGTTCCCATTGGTCAACTTGGACGGGCCGCAGTTGCCTGATTGGCAGTTTTCATGTCCAAAATAAAATTAGCAGCAGTACCTTGGATATAGCAAATTATGACTCCCCGTATTCGAAATGACGGTAATACTAGATAGGAGCAGTACCATGGCAATAGCATATTAAGACTGCCCCTATTGAAAATGACTGTCAGACTACATAGAAAAAAACTGTCACGTCCACTTTACGACAGTATGCGGGCGACAAGATTTGAGCTATCAGATGCAGTTGTGTACAAGGTAGTAAGCGTGCACTTCTATGATTATATGAAATCGTTTCGAATCGGCCAGCCACTTACCACCTGCAAGGTCTATTCTCCTGCCGGGTGTTTTCCGCTGTCTCAAGAAACACTGTACATGGCTTCTCTCTCTCTATAAACACAGTCCTCTGCAGTTGCCCAACTGCGTAAGCAATGTCCGTAATCAAGCCACAATTGTTCGACGCCGTGCCGAGGTGTCAGCAAAGGTTGGACAGCGCGAGTCACAAACAATAGGCCTGCTTTCGCAGCCACACAAAAGCGGTAGAGTCCTGCCGGTTTAGTCAACGTCTCTATTTCGCACTCCCATGTCATCCTGTTCTGTTCTGTACCATATGCAGCGAGAATGGACCTATTGTGAGGTCTTTCTTGTGCTACATGTGCAGCATTTCTGAGAGGAGCCCCCATATTGCTGCAAGCTGCGTAGCCATTGGGAATTCTGAGCGCTGTATACTAGAACGAAAAGGCAATCAATTTGTTCACCATGCTCCAAAACATCATTTTAGTTCTTCTAGCAGCAGTAAACTAAACAAAAACTTGATAAAGCAGAAACCACCGGCAGAAATTTTTTCATGATTGTTTTCTGAGAGGGGGTCGGTAATTCTAGCATGTGTAAAATTAAGGCACAAGTTTTCTTTTCAGTGCGCTGGCACTTAAAGGGGCCATTCCCCCGCATTTTGCCGTTGAGTGTTTGTCTGTTTGTTTGTTTGTCAGTCTGTAAGTCTGAAGCCTCCTTTGTGGCAGACTGCTCGCCTGCAAACGGTTTGTGTGTGTGTGTGTGTGTGTGTGTGTGTGTGTGTGTGTGTGTGTGTGTGTGTGTGTGTGTGTGTGTGTGTGTGTGTGTGTGTGTGTGTGTGTACAAGGTGCTTCGCCTAAGACTTTATACAGTTTTAAAAAATACGCTTTTTTAGTTAGAAGAGCGCCTTTTTTCTGCATGCCTTCGTCAGCGGCGTAGTTCGCATTTGGCCAATTCGCATTTGGCCAAACTACGAAAATCCGCCATTTTTTTTCTATCTTTTTCATCCTTTTTTTCACCTAATCATATCTCTCTCTCTCTCTTTCTCTCTCTATTTTTTCACATTAGCTTTGTTCTCTATTTTTTATGCTGTGACTTGCCTTCTGTTCCTTTGCCCATTCCGCAGACGTGCGGTGATGTCATTTTACCGTTCCACGAAGATCGCTTTCCTGGTATCGCCATGTTATTCGGTAAAGATGCCTGCATGATCTTCCAGAAATCGCCCCAGTTGCTGGGGCGCTGTTTACAACAATGCATCCCACCCAAGTTGCTCAATTCGCAGTCCTGCTTTAGTTCAGCGACACTTTGTTCTTTCAAGTTTTTGTTTCACTGTTTTAATTGAATGTTTGCGACGAAGTATACCCCACCAGCCTTGTTTGCTTCTTTCTGGTACTTCTTTCTTGTGCGACTGGTCTTTAACAAAGGATCTTTACCAGCTTGCTCACCCTGCCGTTTTGCACCTGCAGGAGTTTTCTTCTAAGCACAGAGCTTTCATTTTATCTTTTTTTTTAAACTCTGAGAACTCGCAAGGGCTCACGGTTTTTTGTAAAACAAAAGAAGTAGAATAAACACGCTCTTAAATTGTGTTGAAAAGCACGTCACGCTTACTGCAGAACTCATGTTGATGAGACAGTACCCTTTCTGGGAGGTGGTTACCTAGAATGCACGTGTCGCTGATAAGAGTACAAATTCAAACAAACAGTTAAAAAGAAAAAAGAGTGGAACTAAAATCAACCACTTGGGAAGGTGGACGGGGGGGGGGGGGGTCGCTGTTAATAGCTGATTTGTCGCTGTTGTCTCCAGGGGGCGCTTGGTGCTGTCAGAGTTGTCTTTCATCGCAATTGCGGGCGGGATTTCGCTGTTCCACTCTAGCCATTACCCAGTATCGTGAGTATCCACCCCGCATGCGGGAGGTGGAGGGTTCGCTGCCCTGTCACGCTGGGCATACACCCATTCTTTCAGCGCGTAAAAACTTCTCCTGGCCTCCTCCTCTTTCGTGGCGAAAGCTTTGGAAATTAGAGGAGACCTTAGCTATGTTGCCCTTTAACGTAGCACCCCTTGCGCCATTAAAATCAAACTATCATTACCATGGTTATGGAAGCGGCACTGATGTCTACATTGCTGTTCTTCATCAGTCGCATGCCTTAGTACAGGCGGTAGCGTGCTGCTCCTGCTGGTTCAAGGGACAGGCTTGCACTCCTATGGGCAATGTGTTCAGTGGTAACGGCCTGCTTTGCGGGGCTTTTGTACATGGCTTCTGCCTAAAGATTGGACGCTGGGTTAAACAGGCTGCGGTACATTGCCTTTCGAACCTCTCCGGCGAGCGCCCTGAACAGGTCACTTCCTTTAACATTTTTGTATAAGGCCCCATTTGCCATATATTCCTGTAGGCTCCGTACAGCGCATTTGCATTGGCCTGAGCAGCCCCCCTGCAGGATGCAATGCTCGAGGGGGGGGGGGGGGGGGGAGGCCTGGTTGTTTGAATTGTGAGACGCGAATCTTGCGACGGTGAATATTAATGAGACAGCGAAGATATGGAGACGCATTCTTTAGCAAACAAACAAGGAAAACTGTATTAAATTTACGGTACAGGAAAACAAACGTCTTTCTTCCTTGCCGTCGAAGAGACCACTGTGTTACCGAGGGGCCCGGCCGTTCTTTCCTTGCCAGGCTGTTTCGCGCCCAAACTCGCCGCGCAGGCGCCGCCGACGAAACCCGATCCCGGGCCAGCCACCACCGCTCAAAACAGGGAGTGTCCCCGCACTGTTACGGTCCCCTTTGGCCTCCGTCGCGCACACGGGCGTAGGGAAACACACACACTAACGTAAAGGAGGGCACACGGGCGACGAGAAACACAGGCGCGACTAAATGACGCCGTTAGTGGAAGGCGCGTACTCCCCGTTCCTCAACAAAAAAACAAAGCTAATACACAATACTCTTAATGCCCGAAGGCACGAGCCGTGGACTATAACCACACTCACGATAAAGGCAGCCACTTTTATGGAGAATTTTATGCGAAGCATACTAGCCGCACAACCGAGCTCTTCCTTGCTGCGCCGCGCGCGGCCGCGTAGCTACCACTTGACCTACATCGGCGCACCACGTGATATGACGTCACAACAGCTGTGAAAGCTGGGGCTCAACTCGTGCGCTCGCTTCCGGACGCGCAGCCTCCACCGGCGGCCTAACTCCCGCTCCTTCCGCTAGGGGCGCTGACGTCACAAGAGCTGTGAAAGCTGGGGCTCAACTCGTGCGCTCGCTTGCGGACGCACAGCCTCCGCCGGCGGTATGCTTCGCATCCTAGGCTTACCCATAAGCTAAGCCAAGCCATTTTTTTCTCTTGTCGCGTTCGCTAGAGTAGAGGCCTGATGCTCTCAGCAGACCAAGCGTACTTGCTCCGAAGGCGAGCCTTAAAAGCAACCTTACTTTCCGCTTCCCATGTCTCTGATGACGGCAACGACTACCGGCCGTCGCCCTGAATTGCCTCTGTCATGTAATGCGTACCGAACTCTGCTAAGCGGCCGCATCGCGATACGGCGTCAGCGGATCCGACAGTGGCGTTGTCCTCAGTTCGTCCGATAAAAACGGCTGGGGGCGCTGAGGCTTGTACCCATTTGTGGATACAGTGGTAACATAGGCTCTGTTTGTTGCGAGTTGTGGCTCCCCTCACGCTGGCCACTTTAATCTTCGAGATTTTTAATGTTGAAAATTTTTGAATAGCGAATCCCCTACTCAATTGTCTGCACGAAACAAAGAGTGCATGTTGAAAATGATACGAAATGAATAGAATATGGTCTGAAATTTTCAAATAGTTAGCGAACAATTAGCACGAAGGTAAAATAAAGCACTCCGTATAGTTTCCTTCGTCACCTGGAAAAAAAAACTGATTTTCTGATACATATAGTATGACGGCTGTAGAGCTAATATACTTTGTGTCGCGTACGCCATACTGGAGATGTTTGTGGCGTTTTTTGATAACTATTTAACTCCATAAGTTATAGCACCCTACAGCAGCGCAGCCGCTAGCGCATGTATAATTTTTCTGCCGGATTATTGGTTTTTGTGGCAAATATATTCGTAAAAATATTCGACTCTTTTCTTGCACCGTTCGATTGGTATCTGATTTTTTTTTTAGCTGCAGTATTCGTATTCTGTTCGACTGTAAAGCTGCAGTATTCGTGCTGTACTCGGTTTTGAGAAAGTGCTGTTCGTACGCCTCTAAATTCATCCCCCGCTTCAGCGTCGTCGGTGTCCGCATGCCTCCTTCGGCAGCAAAACGATAGATTATTATATACGTCTGTACATTCAATTGATTTGGGGCCACCAAAAAAAAAAGAAAAATAATAGCCCCTATACATATCTATAGTCAGTCCGGAATGAAACGCAAACAGCGCCTGTGAAGAAAACAAACATTTCACCTGTCTACTTTTACCCCCTGTGTATAACTAGCCAGATACTTGTTTCTGCATAAACGGTCTTCCGAAGAATATATTCGTAAACCGTTTGTAAAGGCATGTGTCGCTGCAAAGTAGAAAAGCACAGCATATGGGTGTTCGCCTTTAATTCCGGCCTGACTGTACCATGTTGCCGGCTCAGGTATGTCCACTCAACGCCCCCTCTGCTCGAGTCACCCCGTCTTGGCGATGGACAACTGGAATCAACAGATGAACCGAACTGGAATCAACAGATGAACCTAACACAGACCACGCTGCAATGTATGTACACTTACCCCTCAGCCACGAATCCGCTAAATCATTCATAGGCTACTGCCACACTTGTGCTTGATCAGTGGCATTTAAATGGCCGTGAGAGACGCGTTGCGGCATCCGTAGGGCCACCAACTATAGCGCTGGCCACGTTTCATATCATGATTGTAAGCGGCTGTATATGTGGTTGCAGCTTGGTATTATCAATGGCAAATAAGTTCTTTTAGCCCAACCCATCGCTTACATTCACGCGTGGATGTTGAATGCTTCATCGTAATGCGCCATATGGTGATAAATAACTAGAGCGTTGTCCTGAATTCTTAATAAAGGCTCTGCAGAAAGTTATAGCCGGGTTTCTTTGTAGGCCAGCTGGTGACCAGTTCGAATAAAGCCGCCTCAGCGTGGCACCACAAATAACTCAAACGGGCAACACAACAGAGCGTCATTTGGAATTATTACTCCAGACCCCGTAGAGACATCTATGCTATGGCGCGCGCATCAAAAGCAATAACGTAATGTGACGAGGAAATAAAGTTAATGAAGAAAGCATCGAAAACAAAGCGCGGGTGCGCTGAGAGCCGCTCTTAACACTTCTCTTTTTTCTACCGCTCTTCACATTCGTCTTTTCTACTTTTAACACTTCCACAGCCTCTGTTTGTTCTTGTTTTATTCAGCCGGGACCGCTGTCAGAGCTTAACACTCCTTACTTTTTTCTATCGCTCTTCATATTCGTCTTCTCTGTACTTTTACCGTTTCCACGTCCCCTGTTTCAGTTTTTGTTTTATTCGGCCGGGAGCGCTCTGAGAGCTTAACGCTCCTTTACTTTTTCTACACCACTTTACATTCGTCTTCTCTGTACTTTTACCATTTCCATGTCCCCTGTTTCAGTTTTTGTTTTATTCAGCCGGGACCGCTGTTACAGCTTTCGTGTGGTCTGCTGCCGTCATTCCCCCTCACTCCTAAATTTGTTGCGAGTCTAGGGACTGTACCTACTTGCTTTTTGTGTCCTTATATTGACGAAACTGAATGATCTGAATGCTGACGAAACTGAATCATTATATGGACGAACTGAATCGGGGCGGGGGGAGCGACGGTGAGGTCGGTTCGGGTCTGAAAGGCTGGGGCACGGCCGGTCGACGCAGGCCGAGAACTCACGGCCGACGACCACGGCTGACGCAGGACGCCGAAGCTCCAGGACCAGGATGCCGATGAAACCCAGCACTTCCACCAAATCTTACCTGGCGGCCAGCCGAAGAATGAGGCGTGATGAACAATTGACGAGATGATTTAATGGCCACTGGCCTAGCGCGAGCGCTCTATCATGATGGTGATGATGTCCTCAGTCTTAATGGCACATGCCCACGGCACGGGATTGGCCACGGGGCCGCGGTGCTCCATCCCGCGCCACTGCCTCCTTCATCTTCTTCGCCACAGCAATTTTATACAAAGACTATAGCTGTGGTCGTATTCGTAGATAATTCCTCTAAAGAAATATGTCGTACTACCACCGTATTTCGACACATCTGCTCATAAATTCTGAAATAAATTCGCCTAACTACGCATACGAGACGACGACGACCGGCCTGAAACTCCTTCCTCGTCTTGTGCGCCAATAAACCGAACAGACAGACAAACAAATTCTGCCATCCCCATGCTTGTCTGAAACTGGCTTTTCCAAAGAAACGATTAAAAATCGATCTAATCACATCTGCCAGACAGAGCCTTCAATTTATTTGTGCTATCCACGCCTCACCTTCTATGACTTCGACGGACGGCCCGAGCAGGCGATGACCCCTAAATGCAGTAGTAGAGATGCAGGGCATTTTCTTGTCACTTGCGGGAGCAGACAATTGGGCAACGGCCGGTGTCTTGCAGAAACAAAGAAAGCAAATCTATTCTTCACTTCGTTTTTGCTATTAACGTACCTTGTCTTTCGATTCGTTAAAGCTTTTAACTATTAACCAGCTAAAGTGGTCGTGGTGGCTCAGGGGTTACGGCGCTAGGCTGCTGTCCTGAAAGACGCGGGTTCGATCCCGGCCGTGGCGGGCGGATTTTAGTGTAGGCGAAATTCTAGATCCACGCGTACTGTTCGATGTCAGTGCACGCTAAGGAACCCCAGGTGCTCCAAATTATCCGGAGCCCTTCGCTTCGGCGTCCCTCATAGCCTGAGTCTCTTTGGGACGTTAAACCCCAACAAACCATGCACATCTGCAAAGCATTACAAACATGCATAACACACCATGACTGAGGGAAAGTTATAATTGGTCTACAATTGATCTGAAACGTTGAAGCGGTTCTCGGATGTCACCCGAGAGTTTATAAAGAGGTTGAATTCTGCTCCAAGCTGTTGTAAATTAGAATTTAGCAGAATTGACCATGCGGTTTGCCTCTCGTTCTGCATGGCAGTAGGCACTACAACAGTTGTCAAGTTGCTAGACTTGCACAACAGTCTTTGAATAACATCATAGCTCAATCAAGTCATGAGGTGCCATTTTTACCTATCTTACATCGGTTTACATTGTAGGTCACTACCTCTTGGAATCCAGTTTTTTACCTGTCATATATATAGATATTAAAAACTAGAAGCCAAAATAAATTAACTATCGCCTTCGAGCCTTTTCCAGCCAAACGTTTTCCTTCAAAGGAAAACATTTTCGAGTTTCTTGTCACTGTATTATTTATTTACGCTGAGCTTTGACAGGCCCACAGAGGGTATGGGTTACAAGGGTATTCACAATGCGTATCACTTTGTACGGGATATTGGCAGCCGTGGCCATAATTTTACAGGACCAAGCGACAGAGTCAGGGGAAATGATCCGTTTCTTCCGGTATCCTCCGTAGATGGACCTGCGTAAACACCACACTCTGCAGTTCTTGTTGCATCTTTGCCTTTTTATATGGAGGCCTTGATCAAACATCAGTACTCGTCATGAGGGTCGTACATTCCGTATTGCTGTTCATAGTGCTTTCAGTGAGCGTATTTTTCTTGGCATCCTGTAAAAGGGATGGCAAGAAAAAGTATGTACCATCGCAATGATTGCTCACAGCATTAATAGCTAACAGAAGAGTGATTATTTACCACTTTCTTTTGCCCACAAAGCCTTGGCCTTAATTTTGCCCACATTTGTACTAGTGCATCATTGCACAGTCCACGTTGACATTTCTTGCTCCTAATTTCACCTGGAACAAAAAGAAACAGTACTTGCTAATTGAAAATTTCGAGGTTTTCAGCAACAATCAATGGTGTAGTCTTTAGGGCCGTATTAGAGAATTCCTACGCTGCTCTTCAGAAATGAAAATACCTTCCATGCTAAACGCCCCGCCTAGGAATTATGACCATTCTTCCGATGAGGTGCAAAATGCTTCATCATACCCTTGTTGTTTCGGTATCATTTGTGAACATTTTCATTAATCAAGTGAACAGAAGTAGAGACATATCGGAAGCAATGATTACGAAAACCAAACCGAGATCAGGCGCGAATATGTACCGGGTATAAAAAAAATATTCGATAAAAACGAGCTGAAAGGCTGGTTTCAATTCCACTGAAAGTCGTTACCAAGGTCCGTGTGGGGACGCCATCAAATGTTGTTGCTTCTGGAAGGGCATCTATCCACCATTCTAATCTTCCCCAATCCATTATCGGTGTTCCTTCTTTTTCTCAACATTATATCATCCCGGCCGCGGCGGTCGAATTTCGATGAAGGCGAAATTCTAGAGGCCCGTGTGCTGTGCGATGTCAGTACACGTTAAAGAACCCCAGGTGGTCGAAATTTCCGGAGCCCTTAACTACGGCGTCCCTCATAGCCTGGGTCGCTTTGGGACGTTAAACCCCCAATTATATCACTAGATTCATTAGATCAGTAAAATAATTTGTTAGCAAACTATCATTAGAGGCCTTTTATTTCATGAATGCTCACAATAACATCATATCCTTAGGTCTCCACATTAATGTCATCTAAAACATGTTAGTGAATGAAAATGACACTCTGCAGCACCGCACGCACGGGAATAACGAACTAAATATAGTGACATAGTACAGAAAAAAGAAGTTCCCTCACTGTGAAAATGTTCTTTTCAGTTATGTGATATCGAAGACGTCATTATACACAAACGTCATGCTTCTGACACTATGCTGCCGAAACAAGGCGGTTAAAGGTGATATTCGCAAAACGAAGAGGCACTATCAGTGCCGTGTAAAACTCAAGTGCATATTGACATTACCTGTGAGAGTACTTATCAGCACTCCGATGATGATAGTAGCGAATATGCAGAATAAGCCGCTCCAAAGGTGCGACAGGCGGAACATGAAGAACGTTTCTTCTGACCTGCGAATAGAAGGAACGCTGAAGCACGCCACAAATATTTAATTTCGGAGGTGCTTATTGTTTTTTTGTTTTATCTGCCCCGAGTGTTTTAGCGGCCTGATCTAAATCAGATAAAAACTGGGCCGCATGGGCGGACTGGAAAGACGTCTCCCTACCCTCCATCTAGACAGCGGTTTGACACCATATGCACTTCAGGGCCACCGTCATGTGCGGATGTCATCAGCTTCATCATTAGCGGCTTGTACGAGCATAAGCGGCACAATGGAAAGGCGAAATTATTAACGCGAACGCATTATATCGCTATGCCGCGTCCGCAGAATGTGTCCGCTAGTTTTGTGCTCACGATTGCGTCGTTCTCTGAGATAAATGTGTGATTGTCATAGTGTGTGACAAAATGTTGTTGGGGAAAAATTGGTTGATGAGATGTAATTAGTTAATTAATATAACACCAAAAAACGTGAACAATACACATAGGCGTCAAAATAGCCATGTACGTCGATATAGTACATGAACGTCAAAATAGTCACGGACGTCGATGTAGCTTTTGCTTTCGCATTGCTACAATATCGGTCGCCCCACTGATATCAGAGTTTTTTCATCTTTAGGAACCAAATCAACAAAACACATGCAAAATGAGTAGGCAGGATGCGCGCTCTTTAGTTATTCGTTACCGCATGTCCTGTCTGCTTGTTCTACGTGTCTTTCGTCCTTTTAGCGTGTCTTCTTCCCCCCACATGAGCGTGAGCTCTTTAGTCTCCGCCTCCTTCCCAGCTCCTCTGTAGGAAACGTTTGATAAAAACAAAAACAAAATAGTTTTCAACGGCAGCCTGCTACACTGCAAAATTGGCTGCAAGAAAACGGCCGCCAGAGTTAATCCTAAAGAATCTACTCAAAATGTTTAAAAGTGACAGCAGTCATGTCACTTTTAAACATTTTGAGTAGATTCTTTAGGATAGTCATGTCACTTTGTGCAGCTGGAAGTTCCTAACGTGTGTCGGTCTTCGTGCACAACAAACCACCAGACGAACCATCTTGCAGAAAGAACTTCAATGAAAGAAACTCTCTGGCTGACAAACTAATCTTTTTGCTCTCCCACACCCACGTAGCCTTCAGTGTTTTTTGATGCCGCAGCGTGGTGGAGGCACGAGGTTTCATTTGACGGGAGAGCGGCGCGGATGGGGTCTCAGCGAAATACACACCGCGGAACCGGCACGTCACCTCGTCCTAGCGTTCTCTACAAGCTCTAAGCTGGTGTCCGCAGCTATGCAGAAGGCATATTGAGCATAATGATCAGAGCTGTCTTACCCTATGCTCGGCGTGTCCAAAGTGCTGTTGAGTGGTGAAAAAGTTCCGTTCAGCTTTTCAGGGCAGTAGTCGAGGGACACTGGAGCTCGGGGCGGTTTTCTTTCGCTTCTAATTATGTATGCCATGTGGCACAGTTGATATGTAACGGTAATTAGCGTCGCCAGACCTGCACCCTGTACGAGTTGATAACAGGATTTAACTTAAACGGGAAGGTTATTGTGGTCACGTTGAACATTGGATCTAACTTGGATCTTCATCTTGGGAACCATAAAATAGAAATCGTGGACACCTTCAGATCACTCGGTGTAATTTTTGACGCCTGTATGAGCTGGACCGCACACGCAACACACCTTCGCAAGAAATTAGCTCCTGCCGTTGGTTTTCTTGCTCGGTACCGCACTGAATTTCCTCCCTGTATAAAACGAATGATTTATCATCCCCTATTCCAATCACATATTAACTATTGCCACACAGTTTGGGCTACCACATCCAGAACAAATCTACAGAAAATTCTAATTCTCCAAAAGAAAGCTATCAGGATTATCGCAGGTGCCAGTTTTACTGCCCATACGGCTGAATTGTTTATCAAGTATGAGGTAATTCGCGTAAATGTTTTTCTTGAGTACCGCCTATTATACTATCTCAAATTTTCTTCGACACCAATATGTAATTTTTTGCTTAATATCGCAATGTTAAAGCCCATAGAAAAGTATGTTCAAACCCGATCAACTGCAAAATGGACACTTCCACGCGCTAGAACTAATTATGGTAAAAAAGCACTTAATTTCCTTATACCTAATGTTCTAAACAGCTACGAATCTAACCAGCTTAGTATGTATAACCTCCGACCACATGATTTAAAAGTGTACTTTGTAAATAATATTCCATAACTTCTTTTCATATATTGTAGTTTATGTATCGGTGTCCTTTTCCCATTTGTCATCAACCCAGCAGTGTATAACTTTCAAACGCATTTGTTCAGTTTTAATTGTTTTTTCTAGTTAATTCGTTCAATCGTAAATATTATAAATTCTTTCTATAGTGTGCTCGTATGCGACCTGCCACCGTTGTATGTATGTGTTTATTTTATTTATTATTTTGTAATGGCTCTTAAATGAGCCACAGGCATTTTCAAGCTATTTTCTTTAGCTTTTGGCCTGTGGCTCATTCTAAAGACTGTATGCACATTTGAGAAATAAAGTTTGGATTCATTCATTCATTGATTCATTGATTCATTCATTCATAAACTGGTCGGAATATAATTCTGTTGCTCGCACGAACCTTGTGACAACCGATTCATTCGGCAACTGTGCCCGCAACTCCAGTTAGTCTAGGAATCGCAACTTGCAAAACAAGGAAAGAATTCTTCATTGAGCAACCGTCGAAAATCATGCAGAGTGGCCGTATTGTGGCCGACAAACAGGTAATACCAGGCGGTTTGATCAAAGAGCTACTTGAGATATGAAATATGAACTATAAACCAGGGGTAGCTCAATAAGCGAGAAAAAAAAATCAGAGGGTCTTTATAAAAGAACCGAGCTACAGTTATGCTCATAATATAGTGCGACTTCGTTCAATTGTACAATATGGTTTACCTAACGCTTTCCACAATTTTAAAGAGGCTTTTATATTAAAAGAGCGCATTTTTCGGCAGAGCATTGTCAGCGGTGTAGTACATCAATGTACCTCTAAGGCGTACTAACTAGCAGCCTGGTTAGCTAATATTCAATAGTTAACATTATAATTATTACTGTCAGACTGCTCAATTACTGAGACGCGTAGCCCACCCTAACTAATATCTATATGAGTTTTTTTAATTTCGAAAACGCAGTTACCCTGGGCGCTCTGGTCCAAAACATTGTGGCTATATCGAGGAGTTACGTATACTGGAGTGGTTACGTTGTCGGCAAGGTTCTCAAAAGCGCATGCATTTTAGCACTCTGTAGCCAAAATTTGTTGGGCTACAGCGGCAAGGGAAACGGCGTTTTCGAAATTCTAAAAACTGATATAGATATTACTTATGGTGAGCTACACGCCTCTCGACAATCAAAGAGCCTTATATTCGTAGTTAAAAAGTTAACTATTCAATATTAGTTAACCGGCCTGCTGATTAGCATGTCTTAGCTGTATTCTGATCCACTGCACCGTTGACAGTGCTATGCCGAAAAAGGCGCTCTCTAACTCAAAAGCTTAGTTTTAAAAATTGTTAAAGGTCTCATGTGAAGCACCCTACATCCTAAGTGTTCGTTACGTTGCTTAAGGAGAAACTTCTCGAAAATCTCTTCATCTCTTACACTACACCTTTGCTGAACGCTTACGCACTATTCATTTGAGTACATGGTTTCTTTATTGGCCCACTGCTTCGATTCTTTAATAACCTCTGTTGAAGCTTTCTAGGATCACTCTGCTCGTTAGATACTTACCAACTGTCGTAGTACTGCCACCATCACGAATATGTAAACAGTTTTCCACGTTTCTCTGTTATCACTGAGATGCAAAAAACATCAGCGATGTTTGTTTCATAAAAATTAGGATCATGACATAGACTTTCACCGCAGCAGCTCAATGTGCGGCTTGGACCACCCTATAAAAATATATATCTTGCACGTGCGACACCTGTGTCGTTTTTGTTTAATCCCGCCTCGATCTAATAAAAAGAAACGTTGAAGAAAAAAAAGGAACTTTTACACGCAGTAAAAAAAAACGAAATGTAGGTGTTGCCATCACCAGCCCATCCTTGCGTCGACACCAAATTTTATGCGCGGTTCCGACGGGCTACGCCAAACCGCCATACACTGGAAAACGGTGGCAACACTTCTGTTTAAGTAAGCACGTGATGGCTTTTGAATTGAATGGGGGCAATATTTTTATATTGAACTCCCGCGTCGATAAATGTGTTGTGCTGCCGGACCAGCCTCCCCGTAGGCTGAAAGAAGAAGTTATTCCATTTTTACTGAGAACGATATTCGTTTCCTTAGCTTTCTGTTCAAGGTGAACTTCTGGGGAAGTTGGTTCCATATGTTTCACGTAACTACAGCGCACAAAAAATGAGCATTGACGGATAGAAAAGACGCCACGAAGCGCTGTGCTGAAGTGATACGTGAGAAATATTGGCCTCGAGCGCGAGGAAAATACGCTTCAATTCCTTGATTAAGATCTTAAGGTTTATCTCAGACAACGCTTGGTTGCCAGGCAGGTGACAAAAAAAATCATACAATTTTCCCTGACTAAATGTTAGCTCCCTTATCGCTTTTCTCGTTTCACTCAGAGCAGGGAGCAAGTTTAAAAAATAGGTGAGTGATACCCACAGTCTTATCTAAGCATGCTAACTATACTTTCAGATGACATTAATTTGTACATGACAGAAGTGAGGCAAAATACAAAACAGGAGAGCGTTGTGCACTCACCTTTGAGTGAACAAAAGGGAATAATACAGCTAAGAGGCACAAGCCGATGTATGGTGCCGTGATTGCAGAGTACACCATCAGAAATACCTGAAACAGCCACTGCTTAGTTGTTTATCACCGCACCCACACCGCCGTTAGTGAAAAGGAGAGGGGGCATAGAATAAACACAATTCAATTCAGTTAGCATAATGCTTCCCAGACGATTTTAACATGAACATTTTACATACGAATATTACATGTTTTAGAGCTGCAATTCTTGAGACTCAGAAAATACTTCCCTCATATACTGGTTGCGACATCCGCTGGTTACTTCTTTCACTCACTTCATAGTAAAAACGACATCTCAAACACTAAGTTTGCAAGCTACCTCCGAAATTTTGTTTACAGGACCAATCCAAATTGAAACATAATCCGGCTTGGAAAAATACTTTCCGCGATTTATTACAGCGTGAGAGTGGAATATATTTTGAAAAAAAATTTAAATGCAAGGGTTTATCTATATCTGTGAAGCTGTTCCCCTCTTAGGCTGTCCTTGCGTCTCGAGAGAAATTCTTTGCATAATCTGTAGAAACAATATGGATTGCTAGTCTTTCAATTCTTTCCTTCTTCACGTCATATGCCAACCATGAGTACCGCACGGCACAGTCGCATTACAGTTTAGATGGGGCATAACATTTGTACAATTCCATTGTTCGAAGTGACAATCTGTTTGCATTTCTGCGCAGAAAAGCTAGCAGTGTCTATGCTTTTGTAGTGATGTGACCGATGTCTCGGCTACTTGAAATGCCATGGGTCGGATAAGCACCAACATATTTATTCTCATGAACTGATAACAGCTCGGTTTGTTTATAGGGTAAAAAGAAGCACAAGATTTTTTTTTTCCCTTTAAAGTGCACCTAACAGTTTTTTTCGGCACTTGATATCCGTATTACTTTTCGAGCAGCCGCCGCGGTGGCTCAGTGGTTATGGTGCCAGGCTGCTGACCCAAAAGACGCGGGTTCGATCCCGGCGGCGGCGGCTAGAATTTCTTTGGAGGAGAAATTCTAGAGGCCCGTGTACTGTGCGATGTCAGTGCACGTTAAAGAACCCCAGGTGGTCGAAATTTCCGGAGCCCTTCACTACGGCGTCTCTCATAGCCTTAGTCGCTTTGGGACGTTAAACCCCATAAACCAAAACAAACTTTTTGAGCTTTGCTCAATTACTTGGTCGAGGTCATTTTGTAAAGCAGTAAAACCGTCGGTAGTATAAATAACTAGGTACAAAACCTCGGCAAATAATCATATTTGCGATTTCCAGAAGGGGTAGCCTGCGAAAAAGCGCTGTTGTTGCAGACGAGATTCTTGCATGGCTGAACACATCAACTTCACCAGATTGTTTGCCGTTAGGCACAACGTTTTCTCCTCATAGCTCACACATTCCTAGTGTCCTATGTACAGGACACCAGTTTTTAATGCCAGCACATTACTTGACTCGTTGAGCGAAAACCACGCCATAGCCACAAAGACGTGCCAGGCACTTCTGGCAGAAACGCGTGTCAGAGACGCCGCACGCGACTGGCAGAATCACCATCAGTGCGACTTTACCTCTCTCAGAAGGGCAGGTCGACTTCCGCGATGAGTGGAAACAGGTTTGGGACCGCCCCTTCTCATCCCTGGGGTCGTTGTACATTACCCCCTCCTTAGAAAACAACGCGGACCAGGCTCAAGATTGGAGCGGCTGGCCCCCTTCGCCGCAAGCACTGGGCGAGATGCCACTGATGATGTGGCACATGTAAAGACTGGCGTGTCGTCTCCGCAAGATGCGCTAGGAAATAGGATGCGCCACTGTCGTATTCAAGCAAACGCGGTGAGAGGTTGCGCAAACGAGAAAGTCCCCGCCGCCGCTCTCAATAGACCTCTCCTCGGGTACGTCACGCGAGGCGAGTGACGTCACAGCGATGACGTTTCCGGCTCACGCCGGGAACCCGATGGGCAAAACAGTCCTCCGTTTGCAGCCGCCGCGGTGGCTCAGTGGCTATGGTGCTCGGCTGCTGACCCAAAAGACGCGGGTTCGATCCCGGTCGCGGCGGCTAGAATTTCTTTGGAGGAGAAATTCTGGAGGCCCGTGTACTGTGCGATGTCAGTGCACGTTAAAGAACCCCAGGTGGTCGAAATTTCCGGAGCCCTTCACTACGGCGTCTCTCATAGCCTTAGTCGCTTTGGGACGTTAAACCCCACGAAACCAAACCAAACCAAGTCCTCCGTTTGCGTGCGATCCCGTATAGTTTTGCTGGGCGAGCAAGGAAGCTATCGCAGTGCGGGCGCCGGAACCCGTGCCTCGACCCTGTCTATTGATGCCTACGAGCTGCTGTGCCGTGGGGTGCACTAACCGTGCCAAGAAAGGCGTCCGCTTTTTCGTTTTCCGCGGGACGAGAATCTCCTGAAGGTGTGGGTGCACGCATTGCGTCGAGATAACTGGAAGCCAAGACAGGTAGAAGGGATATGCGGAGCGCACTTCATCTCTGGTGAGAAGCATTCCTTTCTTTCACTTGCTGATTTTGAAGACCTAGCGAGGTGAATGGCACTGTGAACTTTTTTTCTCGTCTTATCCGCCAACGTAGGCGCCCCGTCCTCGTTACCGGACCACCCGGACCGGGTGCCCAGCGTTTTCTCATTCAAGAAGAGAAATCCCAGCGCAGATATGAAGAAGTGTGGTCGTTTTGAGCGGACAATCTTAGCAACATCTTAGTTGTTGCAAACTGGTAGCATGGGACAAGAAAGCGTAAAGTAGGTTAGCTGTGCAGGGTTTGAACTCAGGCGACACATGGGATGTAAGGGGCGTCGCGGTGCTCGGAACCGGAGCAGTTTCAGCCGCCTAAGGACCCTTTTAACAGACCCGACACCGCACGATCATAAGCGTTTTTTTTTTTTTTTTTCGCAATGGCTCTGAGCAGTGACCGCGCAGAGGGCACAACAGTTAGAGCAGATTCTCCCCCAACGAAGCGACAGTCAGCGTTCTCAGCTTCAGCCCCGTCGACAAGCGGCCGAGATCGAATCAGCGATGTCATGGCGGCGGCGGTTGCGATACAGAACCACATAACACAATCAAAATATAAGACCTCGCATGCACTAACACAATCAAAATATATGCATCCTACGCACTGCATTATTGTACGCTGACTTCACACATGAACAGTATTCTGACGTGACGGTTAGCGTGTAATGCATTCCGAATCTACCGCATGCAATTATCTTTCTGCTGATCAAGGTAGCGCGTTAAAACGCTGTTGTTCGTCATCCCGCCGAACACTTGAACTTACCCCGCCATGCATGTGCAGTGAGCTGCCTGTACGCTGCCTTCTTCTCGCAAAACCGTCCACGCTTCGTACGGCTCGCCGGTGGTCCTCTGCGACGGGGTCACTTTTGCTTTTAAAAGGCAGCACTCTAAACCAAAGTCGGCTGCCAAAACTTGGCGCACGTGCCCTTCCGCTGCAAAAACGTACGCCTTCAGCGAGCGGTAGCACTTCATGCTCTCAGTAGTGTAAGGGCCGGGCGTCTGAACGAGATAAACGTATATGTCGCCAAAACGCACGTTTGGCCACAATTTCGGGTCGTTCCTCCAGTCCTTCAAAACGAAGGGGTCAGGGTACTGTTTCCCGCCGACTTTCAACTTTTCAACATATCGCTGTCGGGCGATTTCAGGCAGTGACTTCGCGTACTCCGACAGCTCCATCGCTTCCGAGGCACGTACGAGAGCGTTGGATGCGAGCCGAAGTGGGAGCGTTTTGCCCATCGCCGCTAGGAAGGAGAGCGCTGCAGTCGCTGCACGTGCGTTCCGTGACGTCACGTTGTTTACTCGAGGGAGAGGTCTATTGGCGTGCGGCTTTCTGTCAGCGAGGTTGAGGCGCTATGGAGCCTTCATCGTCGAAGTTCCATCGCTCGCGTCTACATCACCAGGTGAGACAAAAGAGCGTGATCAGAAGCAGTAGTTTACTGTCGATGCACTACGCCACCGCCGCAACGCAGCGAAACAATGTTCCTTTCCCAAGTGGCCGACAACGACTCATTGACAAACAGTGCGCTCGCATTTACACAGAATCAGAATTGCTTAGGTGCCGCTATAATTTTTTTCTTAGTAACTCTAAGACGATACTGTGTAAAAGACTTCCGTCTCTTGATGTCCAAAAGTGATTTCTCCTCTTAACTCCCGTTGGTGTATCATTACCCTAAGTTCGCTACCTGTCCTGCGTTCATCTCTTTTTAATGCGTCAGCACTAAAGCTCCCACTCGGTCGCTTTGCCGTTGTGTGTACGGTCCCTCTGTGTGCACACCGAGTTGTGGGCAACCTGCCCTAAGGCGGCCCCTTAAGTCGCAGCTGGGCCACCTAGGTCTATCGACCTTGTGACGTCATCACAACCTGGTGAGCAAGATGCCCACCATAGCCGGTTGCAGGTAAATTAATGATTGGTCCTGCTCGGGAAGACCTACCTGGGGCTCACAAGCCCCACTGGTGGCAGCACCTGCCATTGCAAATCAGTAGCGCATTGAATAACACTGAACCGCTACCCCAGGAGGACTCCCAGCGATCTGTGAACCTTAAGTAGAGAATGACCAATTCGGCTTATATGGGCATTAAAGCTATCTCGTCATGCCCTCAAGGCGGAGCTTAAGTTCGATTTCGCCGATCTTCAGTGTCTGATGCCTGCTTAACCTTGAAAACCGAGCCTCGAACCGAAGTGCTAGCGCACCTATCTGCCTAACCGCGCTACATCATCGGCCATTTTTTTTTCCATATATGGCAGATGTCTTCCCTTTCCATTCATCGGTGCAGTGTCATTACTAGAGGCCGGATTTTTAGGCACTAAAAAGCACGTTTTAGGCGCCATAAACAGGCGGCTAAAATTACACTTTAGGCACCTAACGGGGGAAAATAGGCACTATAAACTTTGTCAAAATTGCACACAGTTCCGAACTCCAGCGCTCAATATCTGGCTTAAAATAAAACAGAAACACAGCAGAAACGATTTGGGACCTTAAACAAGGTGCGAACATTAGAAACCGTTTTTTTTTTTTTTTTTGGGGGGGGGGGGGGGGGGCTGTCGCGCAACTTTTCGTACAATACACATGCTTCAGCAGAGCAGAAGGGACTGTTACCAACCATTTTATACCTAGGGTATACACTTTGGTATACCTCGAAACAAACAATTCGCTTGTCATGTACAAAAGTAGAAACAATGAACACCTTAACAGGAGGCCATGTATTTAGAAATTGATAGAAACATTGTCAATTCAAAGCATCTGACAAATGAGTTCAGTCTTCGCTCACACAGAAATAGAACTTATTTATTGCAGGCATACTCGATGCTTCAACATTAATAAATATGGTGCAACTTGTGTAAACAGTGTTTTATAGTTCGTGGCTTCACGTGTCTGGAGCCACGCGACTATCAAATGGTGCTTGGCATTAGAAGGGTGTGGAAACCATAAATACGAGATGCCAGAAAATGTTACACAGTGCTACTTGATGCGGAATATGCCGAAAATAATCATAGTTCTGCACGGGCCTACGTACATTCATGAGGATGGTAAAATAAACATTATCCATTTAGAAATCACTGTTAAAGCTATGGAAGCAGTAGCAGACAAGCACCACCTCCAGGTTGATGGACTCAAATTTATGCCTCTTATCAGTAAGAACAAGCTTGTATGCTGAAAAGGAACGCTCAATATCAACGGTTGTTACAGGAGCGTGCTTGTACTTAGGAACATTTCATGGCTTTACACTGTTCGGTATCATAGAATGTTCACCGGTAAGTACTCCTGAAAGTTGCTTGAGGTCTCAGAACCCCTCATTTTTCTTCAAGACGGACTGCAACTTAGCGCGGATTTTCTCAGCAACTTCTCCGTGAGGAAGAGCAGCGATTCGTTGCTGCACATTCTCAATTAGTCCAATGTTGGTAGTGAGCATTATACCCCCGCATTCCATTTTTTTTATAGTCCTCGCAAGAAAAGTGAAGTTAGCGCACAAGCTGCCACGATAAAATGACAGAAAATAGGAAAAAGGTTGCTTCGATATTTTCGGCTGACGTGGTTGTTATTGCGTACGCAGCCGGCGTAGGTGCAGTGTTCACCACAGGCAACTGACGAGGTCATCTAATGTTGCCATGTGTGTGTTCTACTCAAAACCCAAATGGATTCGAAAGCAAACAGAATCAGAAAGCAAAGCCTAAGCGTATTTCATGACCCTTTTCTGTAAAATAGGGCATTTTTAGGCACCGACGTCGGAAATAGGCATTTATAGGCACTGACCCCCAAAATAGGCATTTATAGGCACTATAAAAAGAGCAATAAACATATCGTAAACACCTAATTCGTGCTCATATGCAAAAATGGTGTGCCTACGAAGCGTTGAAAAAAATAGGCATTTGCCTAAAATCCGGTCTCTAGTCATTACCCTGATTTTGAACTTTTTTTTTTGTCTGTAGGGTTCCGCCTTACATGTCAGTAGTAGCAGGACGCGCGACTTGTGTACCCACTTTTTATTGCCAAAAGTAGGCTAGTGTTCTTTACCTTGGACTTGCTGGCAAATGCATAGCGATCCATCCCTATCCTTTAGCTACTGACGCCCTCATACACATATGCAATGAGTACTTGATCGAAGTTAACTCAGAAATTCAAAATTTGGTTGGTTAAGGCGATCGGTTGTTCCTTCGCCAAGCAATTTTAAAGTGACTTTAATATTCTTCATGTTGGCTTTCCAGCCTACCATTGTGTATTATGTATGCTGGTCCTCAGGCAAGCAACATAATTTATCTCTTCCCTTAAACGAACAACAGTAAACAATAAAATCATCGCTCACTACCATCGTCATGATCATCAGCCTGACTGTGCCCACTGTAGGGCAAATACCTCTTCTATGTCTCTGCATTAATCCTGTCCTTTGCAAGCTGCGGCCAACGTATCCCGCAAATTTCTTAATCTCATCCGCCCACTTAACTTTATGCCGCCGCCTGCTACGCTTGCATTCTCTTGAGAAAAAAAAAAAACTCTTTTAACTAAGTGGTGGCATTCTAACGGTTGCTAGAGTTCTTGCGTTTATGCAACGGTTAACGACACAGGACTTCGTCCATTTTCTCATCGTGCCGGAGGCTTTTACTGGCTTGTATTCTCCCGCGCTGTCCGGTGAACAGATATGGAAGGTGCGTAGTTTAAACATGATCTGTAACAATTAATGCACCTTCAGTTACCTGCCTACTCCATATATGTCACAAAAATAAGAGAACAACAAAATAGCGCGCGAAAAGCACAGCCATCAAACTGAGCCGGTTCCGTCTAACTGCGAAAGAAGGTGCTGATATTCACGAGGCAAAAGCCGCATGATGTCTCACATAGGATTGCCTGTTAAACTAGTACACAGGACTAGAGTTCTCAAGAACCAGTAGGCGTATGCAGCATCTCAGTCATATTGAATAGAGTAATTCGGGCGTGGAATGATACCACTGCCGTAAAATACTCCGCTGCGCACAAATGCACTTCTCATAGGTTTGGTCATATCTTCTCACCATTCATGTCGTGCAAAGAATGCATATCGACCTAAGTGCGCGTAGCTTCTCAAACATCCAATAACGCTTCCTGAATTTTATCTTAAGCAAATACAAATATAAAGTCTAAAGCGCCAATTGATTCTACAACGAACCTCGGAATGCGATTTACCACTTACCCTGGTTACGGACCCCATGTACACGACGAGGGTGCTATAAATGGTCATTATTAAGCCAAGCAGAAGGGCTGTAAAAGTGGAATAGAATATACAATACAATTTATATGTGCACAGCAGTGGAGCAATAGCAGCACAAAGGTTTCATATCGTAAACAATTTTTGCTAATAATAGAAACAGGCCAGCTCACCACTGCAGCGCGTGATGAGCAGCACATGCTCGTCAGCCTTCTTGTATCCTCTAGCGATGACATCAACATACAAAATTGTAGCCTGGGAATTGATAGTCGATGATACTGTGCTAGAAAAGCACAAAGCAGCATTATGTGGCACTTATATCACCACGCCGACTGTGACAGGAACACTGATAAGGGCTCATTAAATTGATGGAACAGAATGGCGAGATCACGAATGGATTAAATAGCAATTAGTAAAAGCACATGCGTGGCTATTAAACACATGTATGATATAAAGCGCAAAGAAGTTTCAACGACAAAGCGTAAATTTCGCAGGATACACCGCATGAGTACCAAAAATTCAAATGCTGCCGAGTATAATTATCGATGACGAACAATTTGGTACGTCGGACGTAGTAGCGAACAATTTAACCAAATTTATTGGACCGTGTTGTAGTAACGGCAGGGAGCTTCCAGGGGTGGTGTGGAACATTCAACTGTTATTTCATGTCTTTGTATCCTGTGGTAGATTATATATTCGCTGAAATATATTTCATTTTTAATGCGTTAGCATTACAACCCTCAGAACGGCGACATACGAAGCCGCCGCGGTGGTACGGATGTTGAGTGGAGGGGGAACAAGAGAGGTGGGGAAACACGGTCGCCGTACTGAGTCGAGGAGGACGTCGTGGCTCTCAGTGACTGCTAGGAGTACGTCGTGAAATCGTACTGCTTTATAACAGCATGAATTTAAAACAGCATATTACCTCGTTGCTGCGCAGACAACACCAGCCATAAAGAGCCCGGCAAGTCCAGGCACTTTTATCAGTTCTGCGCTGATGTAGTAAGGTACGATCTGAAAAAGAATAGGGAAATAATACAGTCCGAATGCAGCGAAAGTTGTAATAATATTCCTAATTGCTGTCATCCGATGCAACACTATTCATCACACGCATGTCTAATGCTGAAGGTGGTAAACATAAAGTGGAAATGAACACCTGCTTAGCACAGAAAATTAGGGACACAGTTAAGAGTGGAGCGATACACCAATGCTACTCGTACCTGAGTTTACTACGGAACACAGTGCAGGCATGCTTGCATGGCGTTCATAATAACGCATTTGGCGCTTTTTTTAGATATATAAACGAAGACCCAGGGAAGAAAGCCGCTTTGCAAGGAAGAAAAAAAATTGCATGGAAGATTACACTATCGTGTAAGACTGAGGTCCGTGGGTGACCTCATTACTGCGAACACAGCCACCGCTGCGCACGACGAACATGCCACTGCGCACCACTAACGAAAAAACCTCCGAATTAAATAGCATCGCTATTAAAACTGCTTTGCTTGGTCTTTACCACAGTTAGCCTGCGTATTTATATTTGATACATATCTGTGGTCGCACCCCTAGACCATTTCATCTGAACGAATTTTCGTAGCAGGGCCTATTTCAATGTACTGCTACGAATTTCCAACTCAGTCTGTGTAATTACGCAGCCTAGATGGTGATATCAGCAAACCTTCCTTCGCGAGGCATCAAAGCATATGCGTATGACTTTTGGTCATGCAACAGCGTAAAGGAAGTGGTGAAGCTGATAACTTCTGTTCATTCAATGTTGCCTAGGAAACGCAGAAAGAAAGCCACGCGCAACTACTGCTTGATTCCAGAAAGGAGCTTTAGGCCATTCGTAATTCTATTACTTGTTTAATTATGTAGATTCCGCGGAAAATACAGCTGTTTCGGTACAGTCTTGGGAGAAGAATTCTACGAAATGCCTATTTCGGAATTACGGCCACTCCGTAGCTTCTAGTATAAACATGCACGCTAAGTCACTTGGGCAAATAGTTTGCACTTGATTTTAATTTGTTAGGTGACTAACAGTGGCGCAACCAGAAATTTTGTTCGGGAGGGGGGGGGGGGGGGGGTCATGTTGCAGCGCGGCCTCCTCAAAGAATTTGTGGAGGGGTCAAACGCAATAATAATAACTGCATTGCATTTACAATGTCATTGTATATTAGTTAATGCTACGCACTGTCCAGACAAGTGAAATATGCGTTTTTTAAAATAAAAGAATGTATTGTATGTCTTAAAAATCGTGGCCGACATAAGTGATGGTAATGCTTCCATGTTTTTGCGTATTTAATAAGCAAAGCAAATATCACACGAAGTATAGAACTGTGTCAGTCCGAAACCAGCAAAGCAGTGGATGCCGCTGATATGATAAACGTAACACCTTCACACCTTGGGCTAAGGTTCGTAAGCCTAGAAAAGGAAGACAATGTCCGAATAGGACGGAAAGAGCATGGGAACATCGTTACGCTTGGTCATATGCCTATCATCTAGACGAGCAGGAGAAAGAAACGGAAATGGCCAGACGTCTTGTACGTTCAGTACTCCAGCTTAGGATATAATACCAGGCTCTGTTATCGATTGACAAGGCGACAGAGGGGCGGCAATGGAAGCGTCCCACAGGGCTATTCGTCTGGAGGTGGTAATCGGTTGTTCGCAGGTGACTCGTGCCGAGGAGGCGGCGAGAGACGACTCGAACTGCCTGCCGCGGTCTGTGATGATTGTGGACGGACCGTGGCTGAAAGTTCTAGACAAAACCCGTACCCAGCCCGTGGCTAGACAAAACCCGTACCCAGCCGTCTGCAGGACTATAGGGCGGGTTTGATTCTGCCCTCCTCGAGAAGACTGGGAGCCCGATCTCTTCTGCCAGAGTACCGTAAAGGGAGGCAACACTCACGTGATCAATGCTGCTGATCGCTCCACGAAGGCCTGGGTCACAGCCACGAAACCAGATGGTCATCGCCACCCCCACCAAGAAACCCAGAACGTACACCACGACAAGCATGACAGACGAAATGCGAACGGTTCTGCGCGTAGAAAAAAAAGGGACCTTTCTCTGGAATGAAACAAAATGTTGCTGACTTCAAGATTATTCGAAGGTTCGATAAACTATTAACCCTCACCGCTCAGTCCGCCGCGGTGGCTCAGTATACCTATGGCGCTCGGCTACGTACACCAAAGAAGCGGGTTAGATCCCGGCTGTAGAGGTCGCAATTCGATAGAGGGGGAATTCTAGAGGCCCGAGTGGTGTGCGGTGTCAGTGCACGTTAAAGAACACCAGGTGGCCGAAATTTCCGGAGCTCTCCACTACGGTTACCGTCATGGGCTGAGTCGCTCTGGGACGTTAAACCCCCATAAACCATAAACCTTAAAAGCTAACTTGTCCCTTCCTTGTTTTCTGTTTCAGTTGGCTTTTTTTAGTGAGTTGAAATCCGTCATACGTACCATTTCCGGGTTTCAGGAATAATATTCTACTCACCATGGCTGCACCACATGGCAATGGCATGTTTTGAGACGCGTATGCTTCTTCTGTGGTGATTCTTTGTGCTCATTTGTCATCGGATTGCCAAACCAAGGCTAGTACAAGCCTTTCTTGCTGTACAAAATATTTTTTCAATGGGAAATCGTTTATGAACGCAATTTTTCATGCCATGTAAGATTTCGCTATGACAATCAATATATCTGTGGATCACCCGACGACAGTCGCGTTTTTAACTTTTTCATATCGTCAGAACGGTTCACCGAGGGTTTTATAATTTGGCTCATAGGAATTTAACGTCCCGTAGCGTCCCAGTCTATGAGGGACGCCGTAGTGGAGGGCTTCGGAAATTTCGACCACCTAGGGTTCATTAACGTGCACCGACATCACACAGTGCACGGGCCTCTAGAATTTCGCCTCCACCGAAATTCGACCGCCGCGGCCAGGATCGAACCCGCGTCTTTCGGGTAAGCAGCCGAACGCAACAACCACTGAGCCACAGCGGCGGCCGTCTTTTTGCTAACCAGGTAGATTGCTGCAGAGCTTTTTTGTGAAGCCCTCACAGCAACCATACGAGAGGAAAGATCTCGAAAGGTGAGGACGAACACTATCCTCAGTTTACACTGATTTAGGTCTTAATGGATGCCCTAATTGCTTCGCTACACTTCTAAGATGGTACGTCACAAATCGACTCAGACTAGAGCTGCGCCGCGGCGGCGGGCTCTGGATAATTTCGACCAACTTGGGTTCCTAACGTGCGATCACATCGTACAGTACACGACGGGCCTATAGCACTTCGCCTCGATCGAAATGGGATCGCCGCGGACGGGATCGAACCCGCGTCTTTCTGTTCAGCCACCGAACGCTGTAACCATTGAGCCACAGCGGCGCCACACACGGCTAAGAAACAAACCCCTTTCCTTCGCTACTTTTAGCAAAGACAATACATAGATTGCAAGCAAAAGCAAACAAAAGTAGCACTTGTTACCTTTGGGCATCCTTCAATGTTCGAGAGGCGACGAGTCTTTGCGCAATCATCTGGTCGAAGCAGAGCCGATATAGAGCTAGCGTCGACGATCCCAGAAAGCAGGACCAAACGGTCTCATCGTTAGTCAAGTCGAGGCTGAAGCTGGAAAAAAATTATTTCAAACATAAAATTTATGTGTTCATTCTTACGCCTAACGCGTCGATAGGAATATTGATCATAAAGGTATTTTAACTGCCAACCGAATGAATAGGCGATAATAGCTTTATTTGCATACTTTCATTCTTTAATTTATAGGGACAAACAATTGAATCCTCATGCCTACTTCCGAAATTCCAAAATACGGCAAGAACATGTGAAAACATTTCCAAATTCTCTGTATTTGTGTATAAAAACAACACAACGATTCATTCTTGGAACTAGTACTAAGTTCGTCGCAAAACCTGCGCTGAAAAACTTTGTTACTTAAATTATGCTAGCTATGCAGTCATCACTTTGTTTCTCATCGCTACGGCAGTAAGGCACCAATGACTTTGGGGTTTTCGCGCCCCACTTAGACGAAAGGCAAAATTATTCGAGCGTGAAGTTTTGCACGTTTTTGAAGCACTATAATAGGTTTCGAAGCCAACACATACTTTCCCATATACTTTTTCAAATCAAGGTCGCTCAGTGGCTGCACTGTCGAGCTCGGTGATAAGGAGTCGACCATGACCTTCGCAACGAGAGCGGTTGTGGCTACCAGCATGACGAGGAACTGTAAGCAGTCCGTCCACACTACACCTCGGAGTCCTCCCTGAAGAAAAGGAAACTTTTGTGAGGCTTAGATTGCAAATGTATACGCAGAAACAACTCGACAAGCTCATAGGATTTGTGCAATATGCCAAAGCGTGCCCTCAATGTAAAAGTAAAAATTAACAGGGACAGGAGCACGCATTGCTTAACCGCTGGCAAGCCCACTTAGAGCACAAAGGGGCATACCCACCATCCATCATAGGTTTTCGCCCACAATTGTCCACGCAGGACGCAATGATACAACTGAAGCACCACGTTCTTGATGGCAAGACGAGAGGCACCAAAGCAATTCTCGGCCTCGACCTTGAAAGCGCGTTCGATAGAATCGCGCACTCGGCGATCTTACACCAGATATCGCGGCATAACCTTGGTGTACGCACGTACAACTACGTTAAAGATTTCTTGACAGACAGGCGAGCTGTTTTAGTGGCAGGGGACCTCCAGCTAGAAGAGCAAACGCTGGGGAGCACCGGCACCCCGCAGGGCTCCGTCATCTCGCCCACGCTCTTCAACCTGGTCATGATCGGCCTAGCAGAAAAGCTACAAGAACTGAAAGACGTCCGGCACACAATATACGCCGACGATATAACCCTTTGGGTGCACAAAGGCAGCGACGGTCACATCGAAACGGCACTGCAACTAGCAATCGAGACAATAGAGGAATACCTAGAGGGTACGGGTTTACGATGTTCGCCGAAAAAGTCAGAACTCCTACTCTACCGCCCCACGCAGAGGGGCAGACCACCCGGGAGTGGTCGGAATGCGGCAACGACAAAGCGCGAGTACGAAGAGATCAGACTACGTACGAGAAACGGAGCAACCATCCCGATAGTACACACAATTAGGGTCCTCGGCATGATAATCGAGGCCAACGGCGTCAACGGCGAAACGATCACTAAATTAAAGCACAAGACAGCTAACGCCATGCGAATCCTCAAGAGGGTCACTAGCAGAAGAAACGGAATGAGGGAGGAGAGTCTCACACGACTCATACACTCTTTCGTCATTAGCCATATTGCGTACGTTGCGGCATTCCACAACTGGTACAAGGGAGAAGAAGCCAAGATCAATGTCCTCATTCGCAGGGTGTACAAGATAGCACTGGGTCTACCCGAGTCTACCAGCACGCATCGCTTGCTCCAGCTCGGACTTCACAACACGCTTAGCGAAATCGCCGAGGCGCAGCGCACTTCACAACTGGAAAGATTAACGGGAACGACAGCAGGCCGCCAGATCATGGAAAGTCTCGGCATCCGTTACCACGTACAACAAGGCCAGAAAGTCGCCATTCCAAACGCGATCAGACAAACGCTAAGAGTCGACCCGATTCCACGAAACGTCCACCCGGAACACAACCGGGGAAGAAGAGTGGCCAGGGCCAGAGCTCTCCTGCACAGCCATGGAGACGATACGGGGACAAGGTTTGTTGACGCCGCGGAATACGCAGAACGCTCGCGATTCGCGGTTGCGGTCGTCGATTCGTGCGGCAAAACGCGCATAACGTCAAGTGTAGCGTGCGAACGCGCAGAAGAGGCGGAGGAAGCGGCGGTGGCACTCGCCCTCACGGATCTGACGTGCACCGTGGTTCTCTGCGACTCGCGTCAGACGGTTAGAAACTTCGCCAAAGGATGGATCTCACAGAGAGCGGCCCAAGTCCTGAGGAACCGGCAAGTCCAGCAGGAGGTAGAATTCCAAACCAGAATTCAATGGTTCCCGGCGCACATGGGAGAAGTATCGAGGACGTATCGCAACCGCAACGAGACGGCACACGCCAAGGCGCGCGAGCTCGCGAACCGCGCCGGCGACCGTCGTCCGTGGAATAGCACCAAAGACTGCTTGACCAGCTACAACGAAATTACCAAGGCCCTCTGCCTGGCCCGCCGAACCTTCCCTCCGCCCAGCGACAAGCTGGACAGGGCGCACGCGGTGACCCTCAGACAACTGCAGACGCTCACGTACCCCAACCCGGAACTATACCACAGGCTTTACCCCGGTACATACCCGACAAATATATGCAAGGTCTGCAACGCCAATGTAGCCACTTTAACTCACATGCTCTGGGACTGTACCAAAAACCTTCACGGTGCTAATTCCGGAACCCTCCCGCCGCGGTTGGCCGCTGCCTTGCGCAGCCCCAGCCTCGGGGACCAACTCTGGGCCGTCCAGCAGGCCCGCGAGGCGACGGCGAGGCAGCGCCTCGACGTCCCCACGTGAGAGACCTAAGGCCCCGTCGGCGAAAGCTCTGCAGGACTATGAATAAAGTTGTTACCAACCAAACCTAATTACCTTATTTGTTTGCAAATCCAATTGTATTAGAGGTTGTCGATGTTTTTACTATTAGTGACGAGAGTTCTGGTGAGGTTACTTCACCTCTCTTTAGCTAATGAGAATTATCCGCTCTGGAGACGTCGCTTCCCCGGCTTGTGGGTGATTTTTATGGCCGATTATATTAGATACTTTACGATAGCTGAGTGTACTTGTTCGAGCGGCAGTTTGTTCAGAACAGGTTCCCGTAAAATGTATACGAAGGCAGCTAACCTACTCGCAAAGGAATCAGACTCTTTTTGTAAATTTAGACAGGGTTCGAGTTGCACTTGTGAAAGTCCCAGCCGCTCACATCTGGACTCACACGACAGCTCAACTGGTCTAACGTTATAGCTTCCTTATTTTTTTTTCTTTCTTCCACGTCATGAACAATTTCAATCCGGGCCATCTAGCACTGCACTGCCACATGACTGTCTCTTCACATCAGTGCTGCTATGGACCTTTGCACTTCGACAATATTGGCGAGGAGTTTCGGGACCCTCTTGTCCAAGGTCACCCTCCTTCTCGATACAGCTGAAGCGACGCTTTTCCAAACTAACCTGAGCTGACCCTAGTTACTCTGAAACTTCATACAATTTTTTCCTTTCGAGCCGCCTGCACTGCTGCTTTCGCACTAACATGCCCCAGGTGTCGCAAACCTGCGCTATTTATCAGGAACGCCGTACTGAACAGCTCCCGGTTAGTTTGACCACCTGAGGGTGCACCTACACTGACAGCACACGGGCGTCTTTTGTGATTGCGAGATGTTAACTTCCCGAAGCTGCTCAGGCTATCATGAGTCCAGGCTATCCGAGAACATGAGGCTATCAGAGAGTCCGGGATCGAACCCGCTACCATGGGATCAGCAATATAACGGCAAAGTTACTGAGCCACCGTGGTGGATAATAAGCGGAGGTCCATAGCAGTGGCCAACGCACCTTGTCTATATGGAGTGAGGCAATCTTTGCCTGCATTCAGTTCTCCGAGATAGATTGGCGTAGTTAGAACGCTTCCTGGGCGAGACGTCGACTGTTGACTTGGCGAGCATCAACTCCACAAGCGCGGACGCGCAGTCTTAAGATTCTGTAAAGGCAAGCTGTAATGATCGCTCGTCTAGACAAGGCCAGAGATGACGTCTTTCAAGAGGAGCAACCGTACTTTCATGTCTTGTTCGGAGCAGTTTTGTGAGTACTCACTCTAGCAGATCCCTCTACCCTCGGTAAAAAATAGGCCTATGAAAAGATCCAATTGCTACGTCAGCACCGAGCTGAATCCGAGTGAATGTCCTTCACCCGACACTATACTGTATACCAGCGGGTGGAGAAATTAGACGAACAGCGGGAGACCGAATAATTAGCCGCGCGAAAGCAGCGGCTGTCAGACTAACGCATATGCCAGTAGTAATTACACTGATTCGTCGGGAGCACCCAAGTGTCACTCATCTGCACTTTCACTGGGGAATAATTGGAAATGATTTTTTGGCGCTGTAAGAAGTGTTTTTTTTTAGCATGCAGAGTCAATCAGCTGAAAAGAATAGCAGGAGGAAAATGGTATTAAACTGCCCTTACTCTTGACTGTTTCATGACTCTAATTAAGCCGTTGTTTCAGACGTACATCAAACTCACAATATAATAAAAAGAGCTCTGCTAATGCAAGCAATACATACCAGTGCTGTGTACAGTGTCCCAGACATTCCTATGCCTACGCTGCTCCAGAGCAAAGGAGCGTTGAACACTGAAAAATGACGTCAGTTTTTTTTTTTTGCAAAAACGTCACTGAAAGTGCGCAATTCGTATTCCAGAATATTCTGTTTGCGTGGGCATCAAACTGTTTCTATAAATTTTGTCATCTTAGAACCATTCATTTAAAGGGTGATTTTTGGCGGTAATAGATTTTTATTTTAAATAAAACTAGTAGGACACCTAATGGTATTAATTATGACAATGCGATAGCACAAGAACCTGGTTGTGGACTGCCATGCTGGACAACAGTTGGAGCTAGCTCTTAGTTGTAGCAGCCTTTGCAGGTGACACGGTTCTTGTCGTGACAGCCACCTTCCGGTCACTGCCTCCTCTCCGCTAGAAGTAGACAGGGGTTCCCCTCTCCATTTTGTCACCCAACAGTGACAGGTGGCTACTCGCAGAGGGGTTTAACGTGTACCACCCATTCACCTGCCACATCACAGTTCACAAACAGCGCATGTAATCGGCCCATTATTGGTAATGGATGTAGGACCTTTGACGGACCTTTGTAGGACCGTCATTTGTCAATACATTGCCAATATATTTCCAAGATATATACACATCCATTACCAATATTGCGTAATATTGGTAATGGTAATGATCCAGTGGAGAAGTGTGTAGCGGGCGTGTCTTGGTCCGACTCATGTGTCCGGAGCCCTTGACGTTCGGCGGTGAAGGAGCGAGCCAACTGGCGGCACTGCTCAGCATGGCGGGTAATGTCAGAAATGGAAGTATATTCTGAGCTGTCGGGGTTGTAGGGAAGGATTGTGTCCAGCAGACAGGAAGGCTCGCGCCCAAATAAAAGAAAGAATGGGGAAAAACCGGTGGTTGCCTGGGATGAGGTGTTATATGCATAGGTCACGAACGGAAGGACTTGATCCCAATTAGAGCTGTCGGAGCTAATGTACATGGCGATCATGTCCCCAAGAGTACGGTTGAATTGTTCGGTGAGGCCGTTGGTTTGGGGGTGGTAAGCGGTAGTGGTACGGTGGACTGAGTGGCACGCATCGAGAAGCTCGCGAGCAACTTCAGACAAGAAAACACGGCCGCGGTCACTGAGAAGTTCTCGCGGAGCGCCGCGACACAGGACGAAGTGATCAAGAAGGAAGAAGGCGACGTCGCGAGCAGTAGCCGCAGGTAGGGCAGCGGTCTCAGCATACCGAGTGAGGTGGTCCACGGCGACTATAATCCATCGATTCCCGGCGGTCGTGAAGGGGAGCGGCCCATATAGGTCGATGCCCACACGATCGAAAGGGCGAGCCGGGCACGGTAATGGCTGTAACGGGGCAGTCGAGGGTCGAGGTGACGACTTCCGCTGCTGACAGGCTGTGCAGGAGCGAACGAATCGACGAACAAAGTTGTACATGCCCCGCCAGTAGTACCTCTGGCGTAGCCGCTCGTAGGTTTTTAGCGATCCAGCGTGAGCGCTTTGAGGGTCGGCGTGGTAGTGCGCACAGATCTCAGACCGAAGATGGCGGGGAATCACGAGGAGCCACTTTCGGCCGTCCCGCCGTCCGGAAACTGCGCGCTGAGCAAAGCTTGCGTGTCCGAGCTCAGCACAAGGACGAGACTTTCACGAGCTACATTGAAGATGTAGTTGACCTATGCAAGCGTGTTGATCCAGCTATGTCCGAAGCTGACAAGATTAAGCACGTCCTGAAAGGCATCGACGACGACGCTTTTCAGATGTTGCTGGCGAAGAGCCCCACCACCGTCGCCTCGGTTTATACACTGTGCCAAAGTTCTGACCAGTTGCGCAAGCAACGTCTTTGCGCTCGTCGCCTTTCCCCGCCTGCCGACTCCATCTCCGGCCTGGGCATCAACCACGACTTGCTAGCCACAATCAAAGACTTCGTGCGGGAAGAGGTCGCCCGGCAGCTATCGCTCATATCTAACCCACACCCGTCACCGCCCGTCCTCAGTCCTGAGATCCGGACTGCCATCACGCAGGAGGTCGCCGATGCACTTCCTAGTCTTCGGCAACCGGCACCCTTGGCTCCCCAGGCCGGTCTACTCCCGATCCAGCCCACCCCAGTTGCCGCCCCGTTAAGCTACGACCCTCCAGTAAGCGTGCCGCCTGCGCCCGCACCCGTGCCTCTCACGTATGCCGAGGCTGTCAGAAGACCACCGCGGCCGCAGGCCTATGCCTATGCTCCTCCTGCGGTGCCTGCGCCTGTTGTTTCCCGACAGCGTTTCGCGCCCGCTGCCTACAATCCTTGGCGCACGGCTGACAACCGACCGATCTGCTACGCCTGCGGTTTTCCAGGCCACGTCGCTCGCCTATGTCGACGTACTCTGCCTGCGCCTCTCCACCCTCTGCCGGACTACCGCGATACAGATCGCACCTTTCGCGCACCTTTCGAACCACTGCATCAGGGGACCTCACCTGACCGCGCGCTTGGTCGCCAGCCCTACGTTTCCCACCGCTCGCCCTCCCCTCGCCGCCGCTCCTTGTCGCCCATGAGGCGTCGCCCCGTCCCCGCCGATTCGGAAAACTAGCAGCCGCAGTTCCTGGGGCACGAACTGCGCTATCATCGCCCTGCTTAAGTTCTCGCCTTTCACCGCCGAATCTTCTTGACGTGTTTGTAGACGGCGTCAAGACACTTGCGCTTGTGGACACTGGGGCCTCCGTTTCTGTCATTAACGAAAACTTCTGCCGTTCACTTCGAAAAGTTACCACCCCATCTTCTGGACTCTCCCTCCGTACAGCTAGCGCCGAGCCCGTTCATCCGTCTGCCGCTTGCACAGCACGCGTAGTCATCGCCGATGTTTTATATGTTGTCGAATTTTTAGTTCTCCGTGCAAGCTCCCATGACGTCATCCTTGGCTGGGATTTTCTGTCCCGCCACAGCGCCGTCATTGACTGCGCCCGTGCGCATGTCGTCTTTTCTACGCTCTGTGATGCTGCCTTCGACGAGCCTTCGATTCGCCGTGATGCTAAGTTTGTTGTCGCCGAGGACACTCACATTCCCCCTGACAGTGCTGTGCTTGTCCCTGTTTGCGCCGCCTCTGTTTCTGACGCCACCGTTCTCTTCACGCCTTCCCCCATCCTTGCTTCTCGCCGACGCCTCTCTGTTCCCTTCGCCGTCATCGACATTCAACACGGTACTGCCGCCATCCTCGTCTCTAACACCTCCTTCTCTGCCCTCTCCCTGCTCCGTGGCGAGTGCCTTGGCCATTTTGAAACCGCTACCTTGATCACTTCCTTGGACACCGATGTGACCTCCTCCAGTCCCGACATCGCTGCCCTCACCCCACGTGGCCCTACTCCCGATCACCCACTGCCTTCGGACATTTTCGACCGCTCTATTGACCCCGCCCTCGACACAGCTCAACACGCGCAGCTTCTTGCCCTGCTCAACCAGTTTCGCTCCTCGTTTGACCACCAGTCCTCTTCTTTGGGCCGTGCGACCAATGTCGAGCACCACATTGAAACCGGTACCCATACTCCTCTCCGCCAGCGCCCCTACCGTGTGTCACTTCCCGAGCGCCGCCTCATCGCTGAGCAAGTGGACGACATGCTACAACGCGGCATTATTCAGCCATCTGCCAGTCCTTGGTCGTCCCCAGTGGTGCTGGTGAAGAAGAAGGATGGCTCGATACGATTTTGCGTGGACTATCGCCGGCTCAACAAAATTACGCGCAAAGACGTCTACCCGCTACCCCGCACCTCCACCAAATGAAGAGTGGTTTATTGGCACGTTGAAGCGCCGGCAACGAAGACCCGGGCGCAAGTCGTCTAGGAACCAGCGAGGCGAGAGACCGGCACACAAGCGGCAGTTCTCCAGCACGAGCCTTTCGCGGGCGGCGCTAGCGCTTCGTCGTCGTTGGTGGCGGTGCTGGATCTTCTTCTTCATTCCAGATGTATAAATATTAGAAATATATTGACAAATGACGGTCCTACAAAGGACTGTGAAATGTCCTATTGGTAATGGATGGAACATCTTTGACGTTCCTTTGTAGGACCGTCATTTGTCAATATATTTCTAATATTTATACATCCATTACCAATGTTATGCAATATTGGTAATGGATGTGTGTATATATTGGAAATATATTGGAAATGTATTGACAAATGACGGTCAAAGGTCGTACATCCACTACCAATAGGACATTTGACCGTGTTTTGTAGGACCGTCATTTGTCAATAGATTTCCGATATTGGGCCAATTAGCTGCGCTGCTGGGGGTAGCGAATTTTGACACCACCGGTGGATAGCGGTCATGGGGCTTTTATACTATCGCTTAAGGCATAGATACACCAATGCAGTCTCTGGTTTCAGACTGTACAGCCTTGACGGACGTTATATGCCTGACAGAGCTCTAATAAAACACTATGAATTTGTAATTTTTTTTGCGTGCACAGGTTTACATTGCGAAATTTAGCGCAGTCTACTTCTAAGAGCAGGGCAGTTCTCAAAATTTCTCAGTCTGCATTATTTTTAAAATCAATGGTGAACAGTAAGTTTTGAAACCTCGTTGAGTTGGCTTTCCCGCGTTGGACATGTATAAATTACCGTAGCTGCGCATAGTATTGTCGAAACTACGTTGACTTCCGCTACGTATGAAACACACAAACTGAGTCCGTATTTTCGTCATTATAAATTTAATCGACCCTATTTTAATAACCTGCATTCAATGAAACCCAACCTAACAATCTTTCAAAGGCGCATTTTATACCTTCAATATTTTAAAACGCAATTAGATTAAATTAATTCAAAAACTTTGTTTGCGTGCAATGTTCTCGGCCTTCTATTTCGCATTATAAAATTACGCCTTTAAACCGAAAAACACAAAAATGAGTTATAATTATTTAACTAATCTTTTTTTGTTGACCTCTATCACATTTTATGTTGACCTCTAACTATCTATGAGGTATATGTGCATAACCTTCGCCGTGCTGTACAATCCACCTGCACAGACCACAGTTATATATCTCTCATGGTTTTTAAAATAAAACATTTAAGAGTTAATAAAAATAACGCTTTATAAAATATAAGACGCCTCTTGAATGAAGATTTTTATTGCGTAATAGGTATTAGAGAAAACAATCGTGTTAAATATCTCGTTGCCACTCGAACTGGAGCCTACGTTTGAGCAAATCAGGGAGAGCACTGGAAAATTTAAAGTACCTTCACAACATTGGGAGCTCTTTTTTAAGGCGGGTATATTTAACGAATACTTTGAACGCACAGTACTCATCACACATAATTTCTCGTTCACTGCCCGGTCCTTAGCGAAGGAAGTTAATTTTTATCGTGAAATGCTCTGACGACTTAACTAAGTTGGCCCCCTCTTTTCTTTAAGCAAGGTTTGCAAACTTCTGTTTTTTTTTCGAATATGACGACATCTGTACCTGTGGCCAGTGCGAGCGATGCTGCGAAGATGGAGATGGCGGCAACACTTTGCTGGAAGAAGAAAGAAGAAAAAACAAGAAAAGAGACACAGGTGTTACAAAATTTGCCACGAACATTTAACTGATTTATTCTCGACAGAGTTTTAAAATTAAAAGTTTGGTTTGTCAGCCGTAGTAGCCCACGCACACACGAACGCATGCACGCACACAAAGGTAGCCGTAGGTAGATCGTTTCTCAATGACGTTTCTTTATACACTCTGTTACGTGTCTATGGGCTTTCAGACATATGCAATAAAGGCATGCGACGCGTGTTTAGTGAAATTTATAGCTTGCAGAATGCATATTGACATCCAAATTACAAATAATGTCATGGAGAAACACGAGAAACATCTGGAAGCAGGAAGGGGGCTTAGTACAGCAAGCAGCCTGGAAGGATGCTCAAAGCAGCCCTATTGTTACGCTGCTCTTGAAAGAGTGAAAAAATGGAGGCACACCTAGCTTCTCCAACTACCAATGGGAATTGGGCTGCGAAACTGATACATTTCTTTAAACGCCGTAAAATGCAGACAAGCATTATTAGGATGTGTGCGGTGTTTGAAATGGACCTATGGTCTGGGCCGTAGGCAGGCTTAACAGAACACTTTTTTTCACCACAAGCTTGCGAGGAGGCTAACTACATGATACGCTGCAGCAATCTACTCGACTTCTAGTACTACGTGGAGTGTAACGCTCATAGCTACGCATTAACTGTAATGGGCAGTCGCCAGATATGTTTTGTGCAATGTTGTTCGTACCTCGGGATGGTCTCCGAAGTTCTTCTCTCCAGCAACGTGCCGAATAAGATGCAGCCGGTTACTGCCAGACAAGATAGACGATTTTATTTACAAAGCAGGTTATCAGGAGTCTCCCCTCCTAGAAGCACACTGAAGCCACGTTTTATACATTTTCAATTCCCCAGGTACCTATCTGGGGGAAACTTGGTTGTTCGAACATCGCCAATCACATTTCTTGACGAAACCCGCCCACAAAAGGGCGGAACATCACCCTCTCGCCACCGTGACAAAAAGGCGGGACATTCACACTCTCGCCGGTCCTCCCACGCACAGATGGTCGATTTGTGTATTTTGTTCACCCATCGTTCCGTGGAATTAGGAGTCCTTTGGCGGCAACTAAGGTGATATACACATTCGTTAAAGACATGAGAGCGCAAAACGGGGACACGGACGAGGAAGGGAACAGGACGAGCGCTGCACTTTCAACAGGATTTATTCAGGGAAGAATGTATAAATAGCCTTTGCTCTTATCCATGCTCTTGATCGCAGACAATCGCCTCTCACAAATACGCATCAAGAAACAGCATTTCACTGTGGCGAAGAACAACTGACGTGTCACTAATACAACTATCACCTCGCTTCTTGATATAGAAGGCTTCCACAAGCTCACGTTCAGTCCTATCTCGGCTTTTCAATAGCACTTTGCAATCAGATAGTCGAGGCTTGCAGGCTACACGCTTCTCTTTCGAACAGGCTTGGCAGTGGTCTGGAAGATGTCCTCTCTTGTTTAAAGAATTCTTGTGTTCAAGCAGGCGCTCATTAAGACAACGGCCGGTTTGTCCAACGTACACCTTGCCGCATGTAAGCGGGAACTCATAGACTACTGCTTTCTTGCAGCCGACATGTGGCATTCAGTGTCTGATGGTGCACTCTTGTACTTTTGTTCTTCCAATCCGTGAACACATTCCGGCGAGTTTTCGCGGCGCTGAAAATACCACATCGACGCCATACTTATTGGCCACCTTCTTCAGGTTATGAGAAGTGTGGTGTACGTAAGGTACAACTTCCGGCCTTGCCTGCTTTTTTTCTTGAGGTCGGTTGTTTTCCTTGCTGCCCTTCAGCTTTTTCAGCAAGGTCTGCGCCACGGAGAGAACCAGGGAAGCCGGGAAGCCTGCTTTCTGCAGCCTGGACACCTGGGAAGCATAGCTTGCGTGCATGGCATGGTGGCAAGACTTCTTTAATGCGGAAGCTAAGCACTGGGAAGCGATAGCCCTCTTAACGGTCTTAGAATGGTTTGAATGGAAAGGCAACAAATCTTTCTTTGCGCGTGGACAGTACTGCCAGCAAACGTGTGAAGGGTGGAAGGTTAGGGTGAGATCTAAAAACTGTAATTTGTTATTACTGCTAGGCAGTTCGTGTGTGAAGGTGAGACCCATGCTATTCCGACCAAACGTACCTAAAACATCAGCTACTGCTTCGTCAAAAGTAAAATCGTTATCTGCCAAAAGGATCAGGTAATCGTCGACATATCTAAAAACGTGGACTATACAATCCGTGTCAAGTTCTTCACTCAAGGAGCGGTCAATCTCAGATAAAAACATATTACAGAGTATCGGGGCGACACACGAGCCAATACAAATGCCCCTTTTTTGTAGATACGTTTGGTCATTAAAGTCAATAAAAGTGGCCTTGAGATAAAACTCAAGTAATGACAAAAAATTGTCCACATTCAAACCGGTAGCGTTTTGAAAAGCAGTGGCTCCATTTCTGTCAATGCAATTACGCACTGCAGAATAGAGATGTACATGCGGAACAGAGTAGAAAAGATCTTCTACATCAATAGAAAAACCAGAGCTTATGTTCCTATGAGTCTGAAGGAAGGCTATCACGTCATCCGAGTTCTTAGTTGCAAAGGGGTCTTCTACTTCCAAAGTCTTCAGGTGCTTGAGCAAAAATTGGCTGATTTGTCGTTGCCAAGTTTCCTTTTCGCTTACTATAGTCCGGAAAGGCATTTCAAGCTTGTGTGTTTTGGCGGCGAAAAAAACCGAAAGGCTGCTCTTTTCAGACTTGTTGATGGCCCTGGCTAGTGTCTGCAGTTGCAGCTCATCACACAACGACACTGCATCTTTTTTCATTTGAGTCGTCTTCACTTTCACGGACCTGAAATTCTTCTTCACTGCTTCTATTGCCTTTTCGTTGAATAAACCGGACGGCATTGCCACAAAACCGCCTTCTTTGTCTGCCTGCACGAGCTGCAGATCTTTCGCTCTAAAAAACGAAACGACCTTCGCCGTGGGATCAGCTCGATGGCTGGGAGGGTTTGGATCCCTGACTGACCTGGTGAGGGACTGACCTGGTGAAGGACCAAAATTCAGCGTACAAGCCAAGCTTAAGCCACACGAATGGCTGGCCCTCAACCGACGACTGGCCAACAAAACAACGAAGGAAAACCAGGAAAGGTGCCTCTTGGACGGCGTCGACACCCTCACCAGGTCAGTCAGGGATCCAAACCCTCCCAGCCATCGAGCTGATCCCACGGCGAAGGTCGTTTCGTTTTTTAGAGCGAAAGATCTGCAGCTCGTGCAGGCAGACAAAGAAGGCGGTTTTGTGGCAATGCCGTCCGGTTTATTCAACGAAAAGGCAATAGAAGCAGTGAAGAAGAATTTCAGGTCCGTGAAAGTGAAGACGACTCAAATGAAAAAAGATGCAGTGTCGTTGTGTGATGAGCTGCAACTGCAGACACTAGCCAGGGCCATCAACAAGTCTGAAAAGAGCAGCCTTTCGGTTTTTTTCGCCGCCAAAACACACAAGCTTGAAATGCCTTTCCGGACTATAGTAAGCGAAAAGGAAACTTGGCAACGACAAATCAGCCAATTTTTGCTCAAGCACCTGAAGACTTTGGAAGTAGAAGACCCCTTTGCAACTAAGAACTCGGATGACGTGATAGCCTTCCTTCAGACTCATAGGAACATAAGCTCTGGTTTTTCTATTGATGTAGAAGATCTTTTCTACTCTGTTCCGCATGTACATCTCTATTCTGCAGTGCGTAATTGCATTGACAGAAATGGAGCCACTGCTTTTCAAAACGCTACCGGTTTGAATGTGGACAATTTTTTGTCATTACTTGAGTTTTATCTCAAGGCCACTTTTATTGACTTTAATGACCAAACGTATCTACAAAAAAGGGGCATTTGTATTGGCTCGTGTGTCGCCCCGATACTCTGTAATATGTTTTTATCTGAGATTGACCGCTCCTTGAGTGAAGAACTTGACACGGATTGTATAGTCCACGTTTTTAGATATGTCGACGATTACCTGATCCTTTTGGCAGATAACGATTTTACTTTTGACGAAGCAGTAGCTGATGTTTTAGGTACGTTTGGTCGGAATAGCATGGGTCTCACCTTCACACACGAACTGCCTAGCAGTAATAACAAATTACAGTTTTTAGATCTCACCCTAACCTTCCACCCTTCACACGTTTGCTGGCAGTACTGTCCACGCGCAAAGAAAGATTTGTTGCCTTTCCATTCAAACCATTCTAAGACCGTTAAGAGGGCTATCGCTTCCCAGTGCTTAGCTTCCGCACTAAAGAAGTCTTGCCACCATGCCATGCACGCAAGCTATGCTTCCCAGGTGTCCAGGCTGCAGAAAGCAGGCTTCCCGGCTTCCCTGGTTCTCTCCGTGGCGCAGACCTTGCTGAAAAAGCTGAAGGGCAGCAAGGAAAACAACCGACCTCAAGAAAAAAAAGCAGGCAAGGCCGGAAGTTGTACCTTACGTACACCACACTTCTCATAACCTGAAGAAGGTGGCCAATAAGTATGGCGTCGATGTGGTATTTTCAGCGCCGCGAAAACTCGCCGGAATGTGTTCACGGATTGGAAGAACAAAAGTACAAGAGTGCACCATCAGACACCGAATGCCACATGTCGGCTGCAAGAAAGCAGTAGTCTATGAGTTCCCGCTTACATGCGGCAAGGTGTACGTTGGACAAACCGGCCGTTGTCTTAATGAGCGCCTGCTTGAACACAAGAATTCTTTAAACAAGAGAGGACATCTTCCAGACCACTGCCAAGCCTGTTCGAAAGAGAAGCGTGTAGCCTGCAAGCCTCGACTATCTGATTGCAAAGTGCTATTGAAAAGCCGAGATAGGACTGAACGTGAGCTTGTGGAAGCCTTCTATATCAAGAAGCGAGGTGATAGTTGTATTAGTGACACGTCAGTTGTTCTTCGCCACAGTGAAATGCTGTTTCTTGATGCGTATTTGTGAGAGGCGATTGTCTGCGATCAAGAGCATGGATAAGAGCAAAGGCTATTTAAACATTCTTCCCTGAATAAATCCTGTTGAAAGTGCAGCGCTCGTCCTGTTCCCTTCCTCGTCCGTGTCCCCGTTTTGCGCTCTCATGTCTTTAACGAATATGCACCAACAAGCCCAGTTTCAAGTACTTCTTAGATATACACATTCTCGCTGTCAAGTCGGAGCCGTTCGCACCGTGATGGACTCCCTTTCGTTGTCGGTCCGCTGTCGGTTTTGAGCGAACTTGAGAACCCAAACAGACGCGTTTCCGCCGACAGCCGATTTAGGGGCCTCCGTCCCCTGGTTGCGCCGCCACGCTTTCCCCCCGCCGCAGCCGCCGACAAGGGCTGCCGCAAAGGTTAGCCAGCAGTGTCTCTCGGCCGTGAAGGAGGGGGCGACGGCCGTTTCCCGGCCTCGAAGGAGAGGGTAAGGAGCCACCGGCGGGCGCACGTGTGCGCGACCAAAACAATTCCCAGAACGGGACACCGGAAGCAAACGCGTACACAAATACACACACACACTCAGCGTGCTGAAACCGGCCGTTATTCACGTAGCCCAGTCCCGCTGGCGCCAACTGTCGTCGCTGCAGACGGCGCGTCGAGCCCAACACCTCCCCACAAAACTGTGCGGCACAGTCTTCGAACTTGCTGCACACAACAATCACAGGAGCTCGACGCATTGCTCCCACTTCATCGGTCAACAAGTACCCCTCGGTCCCCCGCCAACGCAGCACCCAACAATGCCATACCTCTCGCAAACCGAGGCCGCGAAAACGGACGACGGTATCTTACTCGCTTTCGTCATTGGCGACCATACGCGACATAGCGTCGGCATTTGCGTTTAGAGACCCCTTTTTGTACTCCACTACAATGTTATACTTCTGGAGAGCCAGCGCCCACCTTGTCAGCTTCGCGCTTAGTGGCGTGGTCAGAGTAAGAAATTTCAAGGGATTGTGGTCGGTAATTACCCTGATTCGTGCACCGAACAGCCACGTGTCAAGCTTTCCCAGCGCCCAAATGATGGCGTAGGCTTCTTTCTCGATTGTAGCCCATCGTGACTGGGCCGGGCTTAATTTCTTGCTCAGGAATGAAATGGGTTGCTCTTTTCCTTCGTCATCCAACTGTGCTAGACATGCTCCGACGGCATAATCTGAAGCGTCAGTGGCCAGAATGAACTCTTTGTTCAGAGCGGGTGCGCTCAACGCTGCGGCCTTTGTCAAACACTCCTTTACCTTTATAAAAGCACCCTCGGCATCCTCCTTCCACGGTATCTTCTGAGGCACGCGCTTTCCGGTCAGGTTCGTCAGTGGTAGCACCACCTTTGAATACTCCGGAACGTAATCCCGGTAATAATTTGCTAGCCCCAAAAAGCTACGCAGCTGCCTTTTTGTTTGTGGTACAGGAATTTCTTGAATGGCTCTAAGCTTTTCTGGATCTGCGCCGTGTTTTCCTGACCCCACGATATGACCCAGAAACCGCACTTCCTTTTGCGCGAAATGGCACTTAGTGACATTAACTGTGAGCCCTGCGGCCGCTAGCGAAGCCAGTACCCTTCCGAGGTGTTCGAGGTGCTCTTCCCATGTCTGCGAGAAGACGCACATGTCATCTATATATGCGCACGCATATTCACGGTGTGGTACAAGGATCTGATTGATTATTCTTTGGTAGGTGCTTGCCGAGATTCTCAGTCCAAACGGCATAACCTTCCAAGCGTACTGTCCAGACGAGGTGACAAATGCTGTGTACTCCTGGGCTTTTTCGTCCAACGGAATCTGCCAATATCCTCTTAGCATATCGAGCAGGGTTATGTACTTTGCCTGCGCTACCTCGTAAATAAGGTCACCTGGCAGGTTCATAGGAAACGCATCAGGCTCCGTTGCTTCATTCAGCTTGCGATAGTCACAGCATAACCTGACACTGCCATCTTTCTTAGCAACGCACACCACGGGATGTGCATGGGAGCTTTCTATCGGATATATCAAACCCCACGACCTTAGCTCTGTCACCTGTCGGTCAACTTCCTTTCTTAGTGCCATGGGCACCTTGTAAGGGTACGCACGCTTCAGCTGCGCCCCATCTTTTATCTTGATTTTGTGCACTCCCCAGTTGCAGCGGCCAGGTTTATCACTGAACACCTCACAGTGCTTCCCGATTAGTTCCTTTACCTGCCTTTGCTGCAGCAGATCTAAATGGCTGAGAGTTACCCGTTCCAGCTGCTCAACTGCTGTCGTTGTATCTGACCACGCGGGAAGTTCTCCAAACTCTGTGTCGCCTTCAAATACTATGCCTACAGTGTTGACCCTCGCGTTGTATGGCCTAAGCTTATTTGCATGCACCGATCGGCGCGTGCCATCACTTAGCTCAATCGTATAGCTATATGGCCGCACCTTTTCCACAACTGTTACTGGACCTTTCCAGTGTGCCATTAACTTCCCATCGCCTTCTTTCTCCAGCCAAAGAACCTGGTCACCTGGAGAAAATTGTTTGTCGGTGGTCCTCAAGTTGTACCTCCCCACATAAGCTTGCTGCGTGAGCTCGCTACTTTTTGCCGCTTCCCCACTGGCTTCCTCGAGATCATTTCTCAATTTCTCGAGATAGTCTGCTGCTGGCACTGCCAATGAGTCGGGAACAACCCAGTCTCCTGACCACGTCTTTTGCAATATAGCCAGAGGTCCGACAGGCATCCTACCATACATAAGCTCGAACGGTGATTTACCCGTGATGGCATGTGGCACCTCTCTATAAGCCCAAAGCAGGAATGGCACCATTCGATCCCACTCGCGTCCATGCTCACTTACATTGTGAAACAGCATCCTTTTAAAAGTGCCGTTCCACCGCTCTACCAGTCCATTACTTTGTGGATGATCGGGAGTGGAAAATCTGGGAGTCGCTCCCATTTTCTGCAGCATAATTTGCGTTAAATTTGATGTAAAATTTGTGCCCTGATCTGAGCATATGGTCTCTGGCACTCCCATTCTGGAAAATATCTGGGTGAGCGCGTCACAGGTAGCCTTAGCTGTTAAGGACCTCAAACAAACAACCTCAGGCCATCTAGTATGCAAATCAACTACACACAGTGCGTAGCGATGTCCCCTTGCTGATGGTGGATCCAGTGGACCGATACAATCCATGTATATCACCTGGAATGGTGCACTAGGCCTGGCCAATGCCGTTATGGGTACGCGGTCCTGTGTTTTCACGGGGGCCCTGATTTGGCACTGGTGGCAGGACTGACAATGCTCCTTGACCTCTCGGCCCATGGTCGGCCAATAAAAGGACATTTTTATGCGCTGCAAAGTCTTTCGCTCTCCCAAATGGCCTGCCCAAGGCGAATCGTGTGCCCTCACCAGTGCTTCCTGTCGTTTATGCGATGGCAGCACCAACTGTGTGCACATGCGTCCCACTACGTGCTCCTGGTGATAGAGTAACTAATCCTGGATTATCATTCCATGTGTGCCATCTCTAGCCTGCTTCCAAGCCTCCTGCAGCGACGAGTCATTTTCCTGAGCCTCACGGAAAACTAGCCGCGCGCTCTACTTTTTCTCGGCTTCTTCGTCCGTTCCCGCAACCGCCAAGGACGCACCCGTCTGCTGATTTTTATGCTCTGTCGTCTCCTTTTCACCGCCTTCGGTCTCTGCCTCTGAAACAACTTCGTTTACAACTGCCCTTTCTTCAAGGAGTTGTCTGTAGTCTGCGGGAGTTATGAGCGCGTCTATTCCGGCCAACAGTTTGTCTGTCAGCGCACATAGCAAAGCTGGTTGTGCCTTGTCGAACGAGACAAACGGTGCACCTTCTGTTGCTCTGAGAGGCACATATGCAAGCTCAGCTCTTACTTCGTCGCCGAAAGCTCCCCTCAGTTTTATTGTGGAACCAGCTGCCTCATACTTCGGCACTAGAGCTCGCCTGATAACAGTCATTTCAGTCCCGGAATCAATCACAGCATTAATGCTTTGTTCCGAACTTTTCAATGTTACTGTTTCGAGGCAATTCCTACCTACCCTCTCTGTTTCCTGCATGCCAACCTCATTCGCGGGAGCTATTTCTTCCAAATGAGCATCCACTTTAGCCACCACGGCGCGGTCTCCTGGTTTTTCTTGGCCTCGTCTGCCTGCCTTATCCCCTGTCCTTTTGAGAGGGCAATCTCTAGTGAAGTGATTTGGTGACTTGCACTCAAAGCACCGTCCTTTCATTCCTCTTAAAGAAAAATTCTCCCCTTGATGAGGTGTTGCACCGGCCCGCTCCTTCTGGTCCCCACTCGGCCTCTTTCGATAGCCTCCCAAATGAGCTGCTGACCCTGGTTTGCATCTCACGCTTTCGTCGAAACTCTCCGCCAGCTTGGCCACTTCGCCCGGAGAAAGGAACCTCTGATTCTCATTGACAACAATATGAGCCCGTGCCTCAGCTGCTAAGCACTCCTTCAACCTGTCTGTGACCATTAACTGCTTTAATTCTGCAAAAGTGGTAGCCTTCGAGGTTTTTGTATAGTATTCAAAATAGTTTCCCAGCCGGATTGCGAATTGGCCCCATGTCTCATCTGCTGCTTTTGCCGACCCCTCAAACATCCTTCTATATTCTGCTGCTGACAACCTCAATCCATCTAGAATACTTTGCTTCATTTTGTTATAGTCCTTTCTTTTTTCTGCTGTCAACGTAGAAAGCAATCCGCGTGCTCTTTCACTCAACTGTGGCAAGACAAGCCCGGCCCGCCACTCAGACGGGACGTCATATGAATCAAGAGTCGCCTCCACATCCTCAAACCACCCGGGCACTAGGAATTCCCGACTCGGCATCGGTGCTAGTACTCCTTTCAATAAGGATGCATATTTTAGGCGCCTATCCTCCTCTGACCTATCCACAGCTAGCGCTCCGCTGTTACCTTCTTCGTGGGACCCAGCCCGCTCTTGGGCTCGCAACTTCTGGCTCTCCAGAATTAAGCGTTGCTTTTCTTTTTCTGCTTCAGCAATTTTAAATCGAAGCTCCAGCATTTTCATCTGCTGCTCCGACGCTGTTTCCGCCATGGCGCTACTCAGATTCCCCCCCGCGTCACTGGTCACCGCCAACTCCTGCAAGCTTTCAACCCCGTCCGACTCCGCATCTGTGGTGTTAACCTCCCTGTCTCGCAAGTTATATGGCATTGTCATCAACTGCGCCCGACAGGAAACCAAGAGGCACTCGCCTGACTTCTGAAGAGTCGCTCCGCGGTGCTCTCTTCTTCCACAGGTCAGGAGGGACTCGCTTTGGCAGGCCGCTGGCTCCTCAGTGACGTTCTCGGGTCCGCCGTCCACGCCACCGGTCTCGTCCGCCGTCCACCGCTGCTGCTCTCATTCGCCCATCGCTGGAGATCCTGCCGACTGCGCCAGATATGTTTTGTGCAATGTTGTTCGTACCTCGGGATGGTCTCCGAAGTTCTTCTCTCCAGCAACGTGCCGAATAAGATGCAGCCGGTTACTGCCAGACAAGATAGACGATTTTATTTACAAAGCAGGTTATCAGGAGTCTCCCCTCCTAGAAGCACACTGAAGCCACGTTTTATACATTTTCAATTCCCCAGGTACCTATCTGGGGGAAACTTGGTTGTTCGAACATCGCCAATCACATTTCTTGACGAAACCCGCCCACAAAAGGGCGGAACATCACCCTCTCGCCACCGTGACAAAAAGGCGGGACATTCACACTCTCGCCGGTCCTCCCACGCACAGATGGTCGATTTGTGTATTTTGTTCACCCATCGTTCCGTGGAATTAGGAGTCCTTTGGCGGCAACTAAGGTGATATACACATTCTCGCTGTCAAGTCGGAGCCGTTCGCACCGTGATGGACTCCCTTTCGTTGTCGGTCCGCTGTCGGTTTTGAGCGAACTTGAGAACCCAAACAGACGCGTTTCCGCCGACAGCCGATTTAGGGGCCTCCGTCCCCTGGTTGCGCCGCCACGCTTTCCCCCCGCCGCAGCCGCCGACAAGGGCTGCCGCAAAGGTTAGCCAGCAGTGTCTCTCGGCCGTGAAGGAGGGGGCGACGGCCGTTTCCCGGCCCCGAAGGAGAGGGTAAGGAGCCACCGGCGGGCGCACGTGTGCGCGACCAAAACAATTCCCAGAACGGGACACCGGAAGCAAACGCGTACACAAATACACACACACACTCAGCGTGCTGAAACCGGCCGTTATTCACGTAGCCCAGTCCCGCTGGCGCCAACTGTCGTCGCTGCAGACGGCGCGTCGAGCCCAACAGGCACCATGGCGGCGGGCTGCACATTAATTTCGGCCACCTGAGCTTCTTTAACGTTCGCTAAAATCGCTCCGATCACGAGGGTTCTTGCATTCTGCCATCCTCGAATTGCGGCCGCCGCGCCATGGATTCGATTGCGCGAGCTTGGGATCAGCAGCCTGTCGCCAAAGCCACTTTCACACCGCTGTGGGTGCATATATTTATTATACAGATACACAAAAATTACGACGAAGGTTTTGGTGCTAATAAGAGGGGCCGTAACAAACAGCCCAGTGTGTGGAGTGAGCAGCTTTCATCAGGAAGCGCGGGGCGTTTAGGACGACGAATACCTGAAGACAAATCTGTGCACCAACGTCCCCGCTTGTCGTAGGAACACCAAGCGTGCATCGGCGACACTAGGCCGTGTCGTGAGCTTGAGAACGAGGTACGTTATCACCTACACACACGCATCGCGCACACGTATCTTGTTCATATTATGGTCTCACTTATGTTGCAGAGCAAGCGGCTGTTGCCAAATATTTGCAGCGGCTGCTCTTACCCAAGCAGCGCAGGTAATCGGCCCAACGTTGGAAATGGACGGTATTACTCTGGTACTTCGTATGACCAAGCTTTGCCTATATATTTCCAATTTTGGCCCAACATTGGAAATGGATGGTAGTGCTTTGGTCTTTTTTGTTGGACCGTGCTTTGCCAATAGATTTCCAATATTGGGCCAATTACCTATGTAGCGTGGGTAAGGCCACGATTCCTGTTTCTGCTGCGTCGTTAATGTAACACGACAGGATCAACACGTTACGCTGAATGGTGAGACGACAGTGGCATCATCAGTGATGTCATGGCAACGAGCCACGCCTAATGGCACGGCAAAATGACACCACTTGTGATGAGACGAGCTCGACTTCTTCCTGCTTTCACCCCTCTTCATTTCTGTGCTACATCGCCCTGCGACCTTATATGGATGGATAAGGCACAGTGCGCGACGCATGGCAGGCCGCTACCCTAGAGCATCCTACACCCCCAACCTCATACTCTGCACACCCATCCCCCACCGCACATCGTGGCTGGCTGTATACTACACCCGGCTACTGAAAATGGCTGCAAAAGAATTCACAAGAAGTGATTTTTCGTGGCGCTACTTCGAGTGTAGCGACATTATCCCACAGACATCCGATACACCCTGCACAGAGTTATTAAACTCTACGAGAGGCGCCAGCATTCCTCTCAACAAGATCTATATCCAGTGTTTATTTATATATGTTCACGTAACCCCTAAGGGCCCTCCAGAAGAGGGTATTACATAGGGGGGGGGGGGGGGTACACTCATTAATAAATGAAAAAATTGCCACTAAATTTCGCATATCGACCATGTTAAATGCCAGGTAAATGTTTTGGCTTCGCGGTGCGACAACTGACAAATTTTGACGAATTCCAGTTTGACAAAATCCAGTACGGTCATGTACGCTGATGACACTGCAGTAGTGTTTACAGGCAGCACTCACTGAAATTCAGCCGAAGACAAACGAGGTATGTCACATCTCCGCATGGTTTAAAGCTAACAAACTGGCAATAAAGGCTGCTAAAACGAAGCCTATGCTGCTTAGATCAAAACACAAACGCCTCATATATAATAATGTGCATATTTGCCTTGATAGCGTTGCAATTGAGCAAGTCAAAGCCTTCAAGTACCTCGGTGTAACCTCAGACGTCAGCCTTAATTGGTAAAACACGCGGATACTTTGTGCTGCAAGCTTCTTCAGCTAGTTAAATCCTATTTAAAACCCGGGGATTTCTGGACATATCTCTGCTAAAAATTATATGCTTTTCTCGTTTTTAGTGTCATTTAACATACTGCTGCGAATCATGGGTTACCGCGTAGAGGTCCTACATTGATGAAATGTTTTGTTTGGAGAAAAGAGCACTGCTTATGATAACATACGCCAACAGCTATCAGTCCAGTGCCCCCTTGTTCAATAGGTTGCAGATTTTGCAGTTTCCTTAGTTGTATGATATGAAAATGGGGATGGTTGTAAATAATATTATACGAAATAATTACCCTCTTTCAAACAACATTTTTGTGTTGCCTAATAGGAACACCAGGCATGCAAGCAATACAAATTTTAACTACCCTGTAACCCGAAACACCCACGGACAGCGCCTAATTGAGTATAACAGGGCGAAAGTATGCAATACCGTGCCACTAGAAGTTAAAAAGGCTGGGAACCTTATCTTCTCCATTAAACGTTTCTATTTTTCGAAGATTGAGGGGTACGTTTGGTAGTCATTTATGCGTGTCCGCTTGAGTGCTCATTACCATTGCTGATCATGTACAACCGAACTTTGCGTGCATTCTGTTGCTTAAATAAGAACGTGTAAAATGGGCCTCTACTAGCTTCAGCTATTGGCCCAGCAGATTTTTGCGAATACTTTTTGTAGCCACTTTCAAAGGTGAAGTAGTCTTAATCAGCACCGGTGTCTTGTACCGATGTAAGCCCACTAAGGGCTCGATGATTTCTCTTTGACTCACCGTAAAGAATATGTATATCGCACAGGATGTCAAGGCAATGGTTCGGTTGAAGCGCAGGCGAAGGTACTGCGAAAATAAAACAGCATTATCTTAAAATTTATTACGCATAGAATCATCGTAATACATCGTTAGCCTTTCGTAAGTGCTCCAACAGCCCGAACCGCGACGTCGGCATGATTCCACGCAGCGAGAGCTGTGCGAGGTCGTTGTAACAGGGTAATGGCAGTAGGAGGAGTGGCATTACAGGAGGGGGCTACATGGCGTTGCATAACCGGAAGCTGTGCAGTACAGAGGGACATTGGCCGGACTTCTTTCGAAACACGGGAAGCTCAGAGCAGTATGTTACTGGAAGAATGCCTGACTAAATTGCACGATAACAGGTGGGTAGGTGAGGTATTTAAATACTTCTGCAGAAAGCGTTGACTCACAGTGGTGCAAAAGGACAAGCAAACTAAGCAGTATGCAGGAAACAAGTACGGAGAAATAAAGGGCTTTAAGCGATAGTTAAAAAAACTGAGAAGGTAAAAACTGATCATTTCAGCGGAAAAGAAGCAGACTGTAGAACTAAATAGCAAGTAACGAAGGCAGATCAGTAAAGAATTGTTCTATGATATCTCGAGAGCCTGTTCTCTACTCTTTGAAGCTAGATGAGGACGTTTTAGAACGCCAGCTACGATAAAAATTTAACGAAGATTACACATATGCAGCCTATGGTAGATCTGTAGAAATAATCGAAAATCTTATACTAGTATTGGTGAAATGTTTAGTGGAATCCCCTAAGGTGGAGTAGATTTGTAATAAGAATGTAATTACTCACTGGCATCCACCCAAGCGCAGCCATACGGCTACAAAGGAAAGCTGTACAGCTTTTTCAGAAACTTCGTAGTTAAAGAAAAATTCGTCCTGGTCCGGGGTTTGAACCCGGGACCACCGCTTTACCGGAGCAGTTGCTCTACCAATTGAGCTAACCGGGATGGCAAGCTTATGGTAGGGCGAGAGTGAATTGATCAATAACTCGAAGTGGGAACAGTGTTGGTCAAATGTTTAGGGGAATCCCTCAATGTGGAGTAAATTTGTAATAAGGGAGTAATTACTCACTGACATCCACCCGAGCGCAGCCATACGGCTACAAAGGAAAGCTGTACAGCTTTCTTGTAGCCGTACGGCTGCGCTCGGGTGGATGTCAATGAGTAATTACTCCCTTATTACTTATACTAGTATGCGGCGGCATGCAGCTAGATTTTGATGCAGGCTCAGTCAGTCTCCCTCAGGCCCCAGGGTTTATAGGTAACAGTGGTGATCTGCATAAATCTTTGGTAGAACTTAGCAAAAATCGATTGCAAGAAAGGTAACCCAAAAGCAGGGAGGTAACGTTAGGTTACATGTGCAGGAATAAAAACTCTAGTTAAAGAAAATGGCGAATTTATAGACAGCACCGTTAAGTTTGACGGATTACTTAAAAGAAATATCAAGAAATCATTGGCAGACGATTACAATGGTTGGTAACGCGAAATTTGAACTGAGCTCTTCACACGCCACCTTCCAGCGGTGGCAGGTGACGTATTAGGCTTCCAGCCACCGTCTGAGATCTTCCCTTGGGAGACACCTTACGGTTGTCCGTTCCTCCGCTCTCATCCTGGAAGGTGGCGTGTTACTCCGACTACGACGCGGAATCCACCAAGGGGCGCCTAGAGAGCTGCGCTCTGAGAGAATGCTCTGGCATTTAAAGCACATAACAAGTCTCATGTGCCTTCTGCAGTTTTCCGAGTCCGTTCATCAACACCCTTTCTCGCAATATTCATTCACATTTTACAGGGACGCTTGAGGCCTAAGGCTCAGCACCGGAAAAAGGGCTAAGCACACACAATATGCCCCGCTTGCATGCCGCTGAAAAAAAACGCGCCAAATGTCCCAAAACCCTTGGTTGTCCAATGTCCCATAGTTACTCCGTCGGCTTGAAAAGAATACGCATCAAAGTCTAAGGTGACGCGAGGGCTCAGATTTAACCAAATTTCCGACGTTTATACAATGTGGCTGGTTTCTTTTGCAAAATCACAGAGGCTTAGGGGGCCAAACAGACGCTTTGAATCAGAATGCCAATGAAAGCACCAGCAGCATGGCAGTGTACAAGGAATATAACAAAAATAATCTCTAGAGTGAGTGTTCCAGGACAAACTCTGTGAAAATGTATGTTGGAATTATCGGTAACAAGCATATCACATGATCATTTACCTGTTGGTGTAGTGCATTCAGCGTGATAGTTGCGTAGTTTCGTGGAAGTCATGCGCAAATTACACAGGAATGATTTAAACGAATTTTTGTGTAACAACAAGGCATCGATGGTTTTTCACCGCCTCGAACTAAGGAGAAACCTAATTTTTCTTTTTAAATACCGACGCTTCAACAGGAAAAGGACAGCACCCTATCCACTGGAGAGGAAGAATTTGTGTATTGAAGAGTATGTAATGTTTCCACCACATCACCAGCAAACACTGAAATCTTTGCGATAAAAATGCCGCCTTCATACCTGCGTCGTCAAAACTATTTTTTTTATTTTTCTGTTACAACGGCGTCGACGCCATATTTTCTGCAAAACGGGAGCCTTAAAAACTGGAGCCTTAACGATATATCGCTTTAAAAAGCAGATTTTTTTTTTAATTACGCAGCACCAATGTATGGCTCACACTGACGACGATACCTGGGGTCGGTGTTGACCTGCAGCTGTGCTCCCAAAAATCCGAGATGGCGTCACCGGGTACCAAAGAATAAAGCATTTTCCGGAGGTGCTGGGAATTGAACCCACGACCTTCAGTTTGCGAGGTGAGCATGCAACCCGTAGACCACAAAACTGCTTCTGTCTTTAAACATCGTAATTATTACACTAAATAGTGTTCCATTTTACATGCGCCATTTACAAAGGTTCCACATTATTTCTTGGCGAACAAAGGTGAACATAGCTTTAGCGTTGTCTTACGACTCTACGCTAATGAGTAGGTATGTCATTATAAAGTGAATAAAAAATGTAGTCCTAGGTGCCCTCCGTAATTTTCTTTTTCAAGTTGAGAGCTGGAAACTGGTCGGAAAAAGGAAGAACCGTTTCGGTTCGATCAACTCACCTCAAATATGGACGTCACTCGAAGGTCGTACAGAAGTGGCACGACCACGTGAGTAGCCAGCGGAAACAAAAACAAGCAAATCGTACCGACATACGCAACGTGCCATCCGTAGGCGTAATAATGCGCAGGGAAGCCAATCAATCCCGTCGAAGAGTAGAGCGATGCCACCGAGGAGGCAGCCAGAGGGAGCATCCTCAGGGCTCGGCTTCCGAGGAAGACCTCGCCCTTGGTGGCAGCGGCACCGGTAGAATAAACGGTCCTTTTAAAGGAGTAGTAGAGGCCAACAAGTAGGTTTGCTGCCACAATGACTCCGAAGATTGCGTATTCAAGGAACTGCACCATTATAGCTGGCGTTTAGCTCTATTTTTGTTGAACCTTTCGGTGGCAAATACCTGCCTGACACGGGTTACGCAAAGGAGCGTTTTGAAAAACGCTAGCGCAGTGAGGCGTTCGCTAGTTTTGAACTCCGGTTTTATGTTGTGCGAGCGGCAGACACCGCCACAGTCGCACCTGTTGGGTTTCATTAGCATGAGAGAAGACTTTTTCCATGAAAGCGGTTCAATTTTGACTCCTCTGCTGCTTTTGCTGCTGCGCCTGTCGTTGATGGTTTTCCGGTTGTACTGAGTAATGCCACTGTCCCTATGAGGAAATGCCTGTATCCGCTTCAGGCATTTCAGGCTAAACTGGATCTCGCCATAAACTTTTGCGCCGAGAGCGCTTCGCGAACGAAAATAGAATAAAGCATCCGCCACGTGTACTGCCTGAGACATCCTGAAGTTATCAGCAAGCTCTTATACATTCTTCTATCTTTCCGTCCCTTACAGCATAATGGAAAGCGTACCCTGAGTGGAGTCCTTAAAGTTATTGATTGAAAGTCAGCTCAAATACTGCGGCAAATTCCACTGCTTCTCCAAAAATACATCCTTATCCATGAAGTATCTTATTTCACACATGAGATTTGATGCTCGAATGTAATCAATCAAATGTGATACGTACAACGAAATGTGCTTCTGAAATCGACACTTTTCTATCATGGCACAAACGGCCCACATTTTTCGTGCCTAGCTAGCGCCTGAGGTTTCTCCAGTTAGCGCTTGTGGTGCAATGACTGCAAAGTCATGCAAAGCGGGTAATGTACTGCCATCGACATTCCAGCGAAATGCATTTCTAGCAAGCTGCATTTTCCCTCGCTGATGATGTAAAGTAACATGTGGTGTTTGCTACCAGCCTCCCTAGTCTGAGAGTGTGATGCCGACTGTGTGGAACTTGAAACGAACATTACCGATGTGTGCGAAACATGTAGCAACAAAGTTCGCTTGCCCTACCCACATGGCATCAGACGCAGTGAACCATCAGTGTGTGGTGAGGCTGCGCGATGAACACAAAGCACGCTGTCCCTTTGCAAACGCTGACTCTAACCAAAGGCAATAAAAACTCTCATAAGCCTGTATATACCAAGTGCCCGCCGCAGGGCATGACACGGGTTGAAAAAGTGCCTATCGTTTCCGGTGTGAATACAGGCAATGGCTCCTGGGAAGCAGGAATGTGTTTGCTTTAAACGTTTTTACTCGCGTATACAGGTGATTTAAGTAACCTTTGAGAGATTGAAAATTCACAAAGGATGACTTTCAACCAGTTTCGGTAGCAAAACAACGCCGAACTATGCCTGCAAGTTGTTTAGAATCCGTGCCTTGGTTCCCCAGCGCTAACAGGAACTCCTATTGGAAGACTTATATTACAGACACCGAAATATAGCGCGAAGAACTTGCTCGTAGTTTCGTTCGGCGGCCAGTGATCGAGGATCACCTGCGGAGTAATTAGAATCTTTGAAGCTCCTCAAGACCGATCTTCGGCGTCAAAGACTTCACATATGCGCCCTGAATCGTGGCCTGCACTGTCTTGGCGAACAATACACTTGTGTTCTGCAGGCTCCGTGACCACAGCAAAGCGCAGTATTCTTCTCGTGTTCGCTGTTTTCGAGCCGAGGAGTAAGGATGGGAGAGATGCCAGGGTAATATTGTCATCTTAAATAGCGTACGCTGCTAGCGTGGAGCGATGATTCCTAGCCAAGAATGAAATCCCGGAGCTTCTCGACGGCAAGCATGAGTGTTACACTTTGACAACTCGCTCGCCAACATCAACATGGCGTAGTATGTCATAACACGAAATAATTAAAAGAAATTAGCAATTAATCAAAGCAATTATAAATGAATAAAACTGATAACGTCATTTACACTGCGTATTATGCCGTAAAACGAAATTAATCAAAATAGTTAACAATGAAAAGAATAAAAATAATTAACAAAAATTGATGATGTCATAAAGTGGCGTGCAATGTCGTAACCGGAAATGTGCATGCTTGTTCGTCACCCATGAGGTAATCACCACAGTCTATATATGGAGCGCCGACCGCCGCTCTGAATCAACGCTAGCAGCTGCTGGCGCATGACGTCATCATCACAGTAAAAAGGGCAGCAACAGAGGCGGAAATGGCTTTCGCCTCATCGCACTTTAGCAAGAGCAAAGCGCCCGGCAGAAGTTTTTACGTTCATTTTATTTTGCTCACATCACCCTCAGCGGTAAGCCGAAGGCGATGGGAAATTCAGATACTATAGAGACACTTGGCTATCTTTTACATTTAGTTTTCCTTGATTAGTGTTCGAATGGCTACGAATTTCTAAACATTCTGGGGATTATTTTTATCTCCAGCCGCCGGAGCGGCTCGATTGATCGGTGCAGGAAGTGATATGAGGGCTTGTACGGGTGGTTCGGGGTGATGCGCGTCATTTGCGAAGGAAATGAAGATCTGCTCGAGGCCGTAGTCTCCCACGATAGCGTTGCTGAGCGCGAAGTCTTTCTCGAGCTGAACAACCTTCCGAAACAGGGTGCTCCAGGGGACGCGCTTCGGGAGTTGGAATGTGAAGACGCCCTGAAGACGGGAAAGAGAGAGGAAAACAACAACAAAAAAATAAGAGCATGACAACGCTGTCACGTGAGCTTTCCGCATTTCTTTGCGATGGATGATTAACCTGGGGGGGGGGGGGGAGGGAAGAGGGGGCTGCATTTCTGAACTTGTCGAGATGTTTACTTGTTGAGATGTTTGATCCTCTTGAGTGTCAAGAGGATCAAACTACTACATATTACACATGCTTGAAAATGGAAACGAGTGTTCGTAACTTATACTTTTGTCGCAGCTTTACCCAGCACTAAAAAAGAATACTAGTCATTGATGAGATGTCTAAGTCACGTAGAAACCGCTTTCAGGCATTTATCCATTCAACACATCAGCGACGAAAGACTCAGAAGCCTGTTTTACTTTCTTAAGGCGGAGGCTTCGGCAGGTTTGTACATTATACTTAATACGGAAGAACAGCCCAGAAACACGGGACGAGATTGCACCTTCAGTATAAGCTTTTTCTATAACGCTTTGTGTTTTGTTGCTTAGATATCTTTCCATTTGTATATATTTTGCTTCTGGCGGAATAAAAACGAGATGGTAATCAGCCCGTTGTGTTGTCGTGTCCTTTCTCGTCCCGTGTTTCTGTGCTGTGTTTCCCTCCTAACTGTTTTGCTTGTCAAGCATGTTGGTCACCTTTAGCCTGTTTTATATTCAGGTGGAATAAGGTGATAAGTGAGCGTAAGGAGCAAAGCTTCCGCCGTAATCAGTCGTTTATATGCTTCTTAAAAAGGTAGATGAATATATTGTTACGCCTACAAGTACAGCGTCCATCCTGTCATATCTATCTCTGTATTCGTCTGAACAGTTAGCGCTGTTTAAATTTGCAGAATAGATAATGCATCACCAACTAGCCCCGCAACATGTTTTACTTAGAGAGCCGACAACTGAGGCTTATAATTCTGAATCCGACTTGCTTATATGTGCTCTTAAAACAGGCGATGAAACGATCATACGGTTATGCATCATAGAATGTGCCATGGTTTTATCGCTGCACTCAAAAAAAGAATTGCAGCCGATTGCCCTTTCATCTTGCATACAGCTCTTCGAAATCAGTATCGTCTAATAATATAATTTTTCGCTCCGCAGTTAAATCATCAACCAGAACTTTTTGTGTAATGCTTAACGAACTGAAATAAAATTAAGTACTAATGTCTCATAAAATCCACTAAGCGGAAATCGGAGAAAAGACAAAGCAGCTGTTCCAGTGACAACAAACAAGTACAAAAATATATTCTGTTTTAGCACAAAAATAAAGCGCGATGGCGTTGTCCGCAAACATAATTGCATGCATGTAAGAAAGCGTCTCCTTGAAGCCCGAACATAAGAGCGAATGATGGGGAGGAATGAAGCTACAACGCAACAAACCACTGCTGCAAAATGCGTTATGGGGCTAGTTGATCCAATGAATTCTCAGTTCTTTTAGCGCGCAAAAAGACGACACGTGAACACAAGATAGAAAGGACAGCGCTCTGTCCTTTCTTTCTTTTCTTCACTTGTCGTCTTCTTGTGCGCTAAAAGAACTGCGAGAAAGCACTGCTGAAGCGGGAAACCTATACGACAGTGAAGATAAACATATGTCTACTATATGTAGCCAGTCTCACAACGTTGCTGAAGATTCGCACCTCGTTAACAGTGGCAAGCCGGATTCCGGGGAACTGTCTGGTCACTTCTTGGGTGAAAACACGGCGCTTATCGTCGTCCTCCTCTCCCAGCACGAACTCAATGCGGTGCCCTCCGCCGTACTTGTCCTTGAGCTGCTGCAGGGTACCGAGGCACATCATGCGCCCGGCTACCATTATGGTGATCCGGTCGCAGGCACTTTCGCACTCCTCCATGCTGCAGCCAGAAAGAAAGAGCAACCATTTCTGGGCTTCTGCGTCAGGGTAGCGCGCATCAATTCAGTATCTCATTGGCTCACCTATCATTTTCAAAGTTTCTCTATTTCCAGCAGCCACTCAGATTAAGACCGAGTGGCAGTGGCAGGAACATTTCTAATTCCGTCAATGAATCAACTAGTCTTTCACTGAATGATTTGATTAAATTTTGATCGAGGTGAAATTCTAGACGCCCGTGTACTGTGCGATGTCAGTGCACGTTAAAGAACCCCAGGTGGTCGAAATTTCCGGAGCCCTTCACGACGGCGTCCCTCATAGCCTGAGTCGCTTTGAGACGTTTTATCAATAAACTAGTCTTGTCACCAGGCTGTGAATATTTTCACAGGATGTGGCTTTGTAAATTAAAGAGTTCCGAGGGTCTAGTGTCTGTCGTCTCCTGATGATGTATGTAATAGATATTGTCACGTAGTGGTTGGTGGCATTGCGGCAGCGAGGAAGACAGGGAAGCAAGGGTTCCGGAAGAATCTGTTAATTGGGCTTACCTGCGCCCACAGTGGATTGAATGGCTCAGCGGCGGCGAAAGCAACGGGCGTGCTCGGCGGTCTTCGAACAAAATGCTCGCCGCCGATTCAAAGGTGACAGCGAACTTTCGAAATACGGCCAGCAAAGTTATTACAACACTCTGGAACAACGTAGAATCGGCTCCGCCTGGATGCGATCAATAGAGATGAATCTGGTAACGTCTTGCATCACAAGCAAAGTGGTAAAGCTGCATGCCGCGACATTGAAGAATGAAGAAACCGTGCAAAGATTCGCGGCAATATCACAAAAACTAAAACCAGCCCACCAGTAGGCAGCTGCATCTGCGCTGGCGTGCAGACACTGCATTTGTTGGCAATAATTCCACATGGACAGCATTTGCTGAAACGCTTTGTGCACTGCTTTGAATTTAAAGCGTGGAGGATGATACATGTAGAAGGCCGAACTGTATTATGTTCTGGCCAATCAACAAAAAGGCAAGTAACCTCATGAGCTACACTGTACTCGAATTGCAGCATTGTTGCGAAAGCTGCATAAGTGAACAGAGGGCGGTGCACGATAGCCGGCGTGAACGCGCTGACAGTGTCCCAGAGTAGAACCGCCATCCGGCCTTACATGTAAGAACTCCACGGGAAGGATTCCAGACAGAATGACAACTATACCTCACACAGAATTAATCGCTTCAACCCAACAAGGAAAGTAGCTTCATGGTTCTTACCAAGGAAAAGTACCAAACAGCAGCGGATGAAGCTATTGCAAATTACATCTCTGCGGAAGGCATTGCCATTAGAGTGAAATTCAGAGCAGCTGCAGCGTGCCAGGACTTCCAACTGAGGAGGCTGGTGAATGTCATTCGTGACTGTATAATCTAATGGTCTTCCCGCATCCTTTACGAGGAAAAGGCATAGTTGGTTGGTTTGTTTATGGGGTTTAACGTCCCAAAGCAACTCGGACTATGAGAGACGCCGTAGTGAAGGGCTCCGGAAATTTCCACCACCTGGGGTTCTTTAACGTGCACTGACATCGCACAGTACACGGGCCTCTAGATTTCGCCTCAATCGAAATTCGACCTCCGCGGCCGGGATCGAACCCGCGTCTTTCGGGTCAGCAGCCGAGCACTATAACCACTGAGCCAACGCGGCGGCTAGAAAAACGCATAGCATCCGCATCCAGTTAAGGACCTTGGTTAATGGTAATGGCACATGGCAGCACGTGCTGGGCCAGCAAATCATGGAGCACCTAAATTTTCGGTACGCTTACTGCCCGTTCGCTAGAAATATTTTGAAACAGATTTTACCAACTAGCCCAGCTCTTGGTATTGGTGCATTTCTTGTGTTGATGTTGATGTTTTGCTTTGGTCTGTCCCATATGATGACCTGTTTCTTTGTTTCAGATATTCAGAAAAGCGATGCTGTTGAGTTTCAGAACCCTTCACGCACGTGTATGCATGGTTTCATGCGTTTGCGCGAATTTTATCTTGGGGCTATTTTTATATCTTGAGAATAAATTAGGAATCTTGCTAGAAAAAGGGTTATACACTAGATCCTGCCTTTTCTCTCTCCTGTTTAGCATAATTTCAGCCTTTATTGATCAAACCCTAGAAGAAAGGCCTTATGAGAAGGGTACTATAGTATTTAGCTATGCTGGAGACTTTGTTAATGCTTAAAAAAACTGCGCCTAGACACAATCTGTGGATAGTATCTCATATTGCTTCGAGCAAAATGGGAGGGCTTTCGTTTCAACGCGATAACATGATATGTTAAGCAGAGTGGCGTGCTGGGCGAGTTGGTTGAGCATATCGCCAAAAATCAGCGCTAAAAGACATGGACTGAAAGATTGACGCACACACACTGCACTAGTGTGTGTGTCTCGTTCTTTTAGTCCATATTTAGCGTGGGTTTTTGGGTCGTATGTCACGAAATTCCCTGACTGATCGAGAAAGGTCTTCCTTCTTACGAAATTCCCTGAAAGGTCGAGAAAGAAAAGTAAGCACCACTGCAGACAACTTAATTTTTACCGGATGTTGTTCTTTAAGATTGGTTTATTGGGGTTTAACGTCCCGAAGCAACTCAGGCTATGAGGGACGCCGTAGTGAAGGGCTCCGGAAATTTCGACCACCTGGGGTTCTTTAATGTTCTTTAAGAATTCTGTCAATAAGGTCCAAAAGTTTTTTACGCAAGAAATGCCTTCACATGGTCCGTTGGAGGTTTCGGGGCTTAATATAATTTTTATATAATATAATTTTTATAATGATGTCTGTTGGAAATATACACAGTGGGCATTCAAAAAGCTGCTTCCTTATGCGCAGGCGAAACCTAAAACAGTTAAGCCATCCTTCCCCACTGTGTCTGTGATCTGCTCTCGGGAAGCCGTGCAGTCATTTTATGATGTAAAACTTTAACAAGCATGTTGAATGGTTGCGTACAGCCGGTTACCCCTGCGCGGTAACCAAGCCAGTTTCTGAAGCCCTGCTTTTCAAAACCAAACAAGGCTTATTTTGGAATGATGCGACCAAAAAAAAAAGTATGGTCTAGCCCGAAGTCGTACCAAATGTCACAAGACAGCCCACACTGTAAAGAAGTTGGCTAACACATATGGTGTATCCATCGTGTTTCCTGATCCTGAAAAGTTCACTCGTCTAAGTTTCTTCGAGCATCTCGTGGGACGGAAGAAAGGATGGAAGCCGGAAAAACAACCCCTGGCTATTTGAAATCCTGCACCGTCGTCGCCTATGAAGTTCCGTTCACTTGCAGGGCCTACGTAGAAAAGACGGCGCACTGCGTTATTGACCACACAAAGAACATTTGCGGAGATAAAGGATTTAAGGAGGGACGGTTTTTTTTTAGCTGTGCGCACCCTGAGTATGATCGTAGCCAGGGATGAACGAGATAAAAATCTTGGGGAGAGGCTGATACAACTGATGACAGGTGTGGGAAGCCTAACACATAAAAAAAGAAAGAAAATAAATGCATAAGCGTCACGTCTGTGGCGCTGTTTAGGTCTTAACTGATATATGTTCGACGGTTTTCGTGATTTGGCGATCCCTCACGGCGCGGTTGAAGTGTTAAGGTTGGAATAAAACTGTTAGTGCTCCTTTGAGTTTCTCCAAACCACTTATCCATACTTTGTGCTGCCACCAGCCGCACGGTTTACTGTCAAATTAACGCTTTCTGAACTACTTTTCCACTTTGAAAGAAAATAATGCTACGTTCCCCGTTTATTTACTAAGGCTTCAATGACCGGTGTCTGCTATTGCAATGCGTGTCACTAACGAGCCCTTGTTCTTACAGTTGTGTCTTCATAACTGCATCAGGAGACGAATGAAGAGCGTTGACTGACCGTTTAAAACAGATAAAGCTAGAAAAGGTGAACGAAATGTGAAAATTTCGCAACGAATCAAACCAAAGAAGATCAAGAGATGAGCTCTGCATGTCGCGTGCTGTGCTCAGCCACTTGAGCTCCCGTCCGCCATAGAAGAGCATTCGCGTCCCGTCCACCCTAAGCTTGTGCGTGTCCTCCAGCGTCATCGCAAGCCATTAAGTCGTACCTGTGACGTCCTGTTGTAGTGGTACACTTACTTGTGTGAGGTAAGAACAAATGACGTTTGGGTTGTCTTCTTTATGACGCCGATGCCGCGAATTATCTTGCTTCTGGAAACTGCATCCACACCCGTAAACGGCTCATCGAGCAGGATCAGTGGAGGCAGGCCGATAAGTGCCATGGCGGTAGAAAGCTTGCGTCTGGTCCCGCCACTGCGAAGGCGTCAACAAAATACGATGATAAGCTTGCTGCGAAGGTGGATGAATGGTGACGCCAGTGAAATGTCCTCAAAACTATTTAGTCCAATATTTACCCACATATAAACCTCAGAAAGCTAACACATCTTTGTATTGAACATACCGCCGTCAAATTCTGCTATTGAAGAAATAGCGGATTCGCGACGTCAATACAAAGGGCGCGTCGTCGAAAATAGCGACTTCCGTGACCGCCACGATGCCACTTAGAGGCTTCTTGGTACAACACTTCTTAGAGGTTTGACGGCGTTCGCTCTAATGTTCACATTACTCAAGGTCGCGTTAGTATGAAACACCAGGTCATTCAAGTGGGACCAGTGGGTGGTACTATTGGTACACAGATCGTGGACCACCTAATTGGCGTAGAATGTTCGGAGTGTAACCACTGGTACACAGATCGTGGACCACCTAATTGGCGTAGAATGTTCGGAGTTGTATTAAACGATTCAGCGCGTTACGGAGCATATGATTACAGTCGAATGAAAGCGTAGCAAATCATAGGGATTCGCGCCGACGACTTTTGGTCCCCCAAAACCGTGACTTCTTGAAACTTCAAACGTCCATTACGGCCAAACTAAGTGACATAGGACATTCGAAGTGGCGTCAAACGATATGTTTTCTTGCGCTGTATACGTTGGCGTCATAAAAGTAGATATCGGGATAAAACGAAAAATTTGTACTGGATATAGCGAAGATGGCTAATGGCTAGGGCCCGGAAATATAGGCACTAAAGAACCCCGAAATAGGCAGGCATCTAGGCTCTAAAAAATATTGAAATAGGCGCTATAAAGCAAAAATAGGCGCTTTGAATAATACGCTTCAGTCATAAGTACAAGATTTATAAGTTAAGCACGGAGCGTACGCAGTCCTCAACAGAAGCAGTAAAGCGCATTCTCAGGTTTTCGAACTTGAAGCTCCTTCGGTTTTCGCTAAGCTTAGCTTTTACTTTAAAAGGGCTCTTTTGACATCACATGAACTTAGTGGCGCGAACCTAAAGCATGAGAGTTGATAAAGGCTTAGGCCTTCAGATGATGTGGCCGTGTCGTCTCCGCGTAGAAAGTCTCCGATTTGAAAAATTGTGTCTAGCATCTATTTTTTCTACCCATTGTTGCATCTTCGTAGAAGCAGTAGCGCTCTTTCCATCCAGTCCACTTCAACGATTCATCTATCGAGAGTACAGCCTTTTCCAACTATGTCGTCCTTTCCGTCATTGTTGAGAAGTTTGCACTTATATATGTCAGGTCTCTTTCCAAACTCGCCTCTTGCTACACTTCGAGATAAACACTTCGTTACACTACGTTCAAGTTACAATTCGAGAAAAACATTCGGCGAGACCTGCGCCTTTTGTGCGTGCATCGGCGCGCGCCTTTCACCATACATAGATGTTTCAAAATTCAAAAATGGCACCGAGGACCGAAGTACCGGATTTAGGCATTGATAGGCAAAACGTGCGGTTAAATAGGTAGTATTTCCTAAAAAATGGCAAAAAGGCAGGCAAGTACAAAAACCCCCCGTTTAGGCATTTATAGGCATGTTTAGGCAAATGCCTAAATTTCTGGGCCCTACTAATGACACAGTATTCGTTCGATATTGATAACTCTCGACGCTCATACGCTGCCTCAGCGTTTTGCTCTTTTATTGTTGTAGGATGTTGTTTACACAGGGCGATACAGCTGTGCAGGTGCTCTTGCTAAGAAACTAATTTTACCGAGGCTCGTCCTTTCGTTACCTGTACACCGCGCTCTTTTCTCTGGCGTCCTCCTTCACGTCGACGACAGTCAGCATGCTGTCCACAATGTCCTTGAGCTGCGCTTCTGGAATTCCTCGCAGACGCCCGATGAGGAAGAGCTGCTCGTAGGCGTTCATTCGGTCCAGCAGTCCTTCCGCCTGGGAGCAGTAGCCTATGTGGGATTGCCACTGCACGCAGAGATTGCGGTAATTTCAAAGGAGAAATAGAGAGCAATAATACGAACAACTCGATATAGAAATTGCCGTCTAAGATTTTAAATAGTTCACGTCTATCAAGAGCAGAGCTTCGTTAAAGCCATAATTTCAGCGCATATATATTCATCACATGTATTGATTTTAAAGCGGCAGTTGAAAAAAAAAGAAACTGCTTTTAAAGCGGCAGTCGGAAAGAAAAGAAAAACTCGGTGCGCTCCTGGCGAGCAATAACGCGTTTCTCTTCCCTGTTCGGCCAGAAAACGCATTGCATCAGTTTTCGCATGTTCCTTGTTTTCGTACTGTGCTTGGGTTTGTAATTATAGTATTCACTCTCATAAAAAATGGTTTATAGACAGTCTATAGACTTCTTATAACTATTGATTTTCTATAGATATTTCTTTTCTCTATTGATAGAGTATAGGTTGTCTATAGAGAAATGCCTATTAAGAGTCTATGGCAATAAATGTACAGATTTTCTATAGACTGTGTATAGCACTTGTATTACCTATAGACTGTTCTCTAGGATGTGTCTATAGAGTCTCTAGACTTTATGGACAGAAGTCTATGGGCAATCTATAGACTTACGTAAAATTTTTTTCTAAGGGCACCTGGTGATACGTGGTTCGCTTGGTACTTAGAGCAGGTGTTTCAGTGAAGGGCGACACTAATTTCTAAAAATAGGTTTTTTGAGGTAAACAGGGACTTTTCGCTGCAGACTAATACCGGTGTTGGCGGTTGTAAGAAAACAGTTATATCATTTGAACCAGTAAAGTGATTAACGAATTTTAAACAGGTAACTTTTAAAATATCCCTAAAAGGCACGTGGTTGCATCTGAAGATGTGCAGCCGGCCGTTCGTAATACCCTTATCAGTTTTTAGAATTTCGAAAACGTGATTAGCCCCGCCGCTGTTGTTCAACAAATTTGGGCCATTTCTCTCGCCGTTCGAAGACCGCGCTACTGTGGTGAGCGCGAAGCAACATCCATCACATCGCGTCACTCCACGGCGCGCCTAACACGTGACAATCTTTGTCCCCCCCCCTCACTCTCTTCAACACTTTGGAGGGTTGACTAGAAGCCACCACTGCACCGAGTCCAGTTTAATGACGTCCCTCTCCAGAAATAATGCGTAAACATAACACCACCAAGAGTCATCACAAAATGAACAAGGGAGGGGAAAACCTCAGGTTGCTTGAGTCAACGTTTCGACAAGAGGACTTGTCTTCCCAGACGAAGACAAGTCCTCTTGTCGAAACGTTGACTCAAGCAACCTGAGGTTTTCCCCTCCCTTGTTCATTTTGTGATCGCCAAGGACCATCTACCACACCCTCTCTCTACCGTGGACACCAGCAAGAGTGTATATGCGTGATATTTGGCTCTACTTTTTCACTTCTATTAGGCGTACACGAACTTCTTAACTTAGCGTATTAGCCTGTTTTCACTGTGGCTTTGCAACAATGCGGCAACAGCTAGCAAAGGGGGGAAATGCAGGAGGAGTGCTTAGTGTTGCGAAAAAAAAACGGCTCGAGGGATTCGTTTTCAGATGGCATACAGGGTCTCTTCTGAAAGTAGTAGGACTGGTTTTTTCCTGGGCGAACGGGTGGACGAGAGGTGGTCTGCGCGTGCAGTATCGTTGAAGGAGGATATCGGGAATGCTGGGGAAAATCGGCAGTCGGCTCTCGGCCGGTGAAGAGAGGAGGTCGCTTGTACTGTGAACCCCTGTAGAAACGTCTCGTCACGCAGAATCGTCGAGCGTTTACTGGATCAGCGATACGCGATCAAATTTTGAGTAAATCTTGGTCAAACGGGCAAGGAGACTCACAACATGATTAAGGAGGCCTACGGTGACGCTTCCATGGGTAGATCAGGTGTTTTTTGAGTGGCACAAGCTTTCCGAGAAGGTAAGGAAAGAGTGGAGGAAGACGACCGCTCCAGACGTCCTTCGACAAGCAAGGCCAACGAAAATGTGTAGCGAGTGAAACATTTACTTAACAGCGATCGTAGAATGAGTATCAGAATGATTGCTGATGACTTGAGCATTCCTCAAACCAAAGTTTTTGAGATCGTGACAGAAAACTTATCCATGAGGAAAGCGTGCGCGAAGTTGGTGCCGGGAGTGTTGTCAGAGGAGGAAAAGGCCAACCGGTAGGATCTTCATCATGTGAATGAGGACCCCGATTTTTTGCCCAGCACAAGGCGGCAACGCTGCCTCAGCTCCCCTACAGCCTCGACTAGCCCCGCCAGACTTTTTTCTATTCCCGAAAATAAAATCGACGCTCGAGGGGAAACATCACGGATCGGTAGAGGTGGTTCAACAGGCCGTGACGAGGGAGCTAAACAGCATTCCGGTCCAGGCGTTCCTGGAGGCGTACGAAAACTGGAAAACTCATTGGCAGCAGCGTGTAGGTGCGGAAGGGTGCTACCTTGAAAAATTGTAATCGTTTGTACTATTCTCTTGAATAAATTTTGTTTAAAAAAATGAGTCCTACTACTTTCAGAACAGACCATGTATTCCAAAACGCGATGAGAAAAGAAGCTCTGCTAATCCGCGAAGCAGCAATATGTCTGTCGCGGTCCACTGAGTACTCAGGACCTGAATCCATATAGCTATCTGAAACATGCTCTACTTATTCGCGAAGGAGAAAATTTGCTCCAGACCACCGATTAATTACGAATTTAAAAATTTTCTCAAGAGATGAAGCGTGCCACGCCCGACAGTAAGTTCCCTTGTTAGATTTCATGCTTAGCGGCCGCTTTTTTTTCTTTCTGAGTCCATCTCGTAAAGGAGGATTTCTACTGTTAATAGGGAGTGCGTTGCTTTCTTTCACTTCGGCTTTGAAGCAGCATGCGTTGCTGTTACTGGCGCGCGCAGTGGTCAGCATTTGGGATGGCACCGACAGTGCAAAACTAAGAACTGATCTAATAAGAGCTAAACAGCTAATATAGCTTTCTCAAGGCAGGGAAAATCCACTTTCGGCTGGACGCAGGGAAGGTTAAACACTGTAAGAGGGCTGCTAGCAGCTCTCATGCTTACCAACAATTACGCACGGTGGATGAAATGTAAGTGCTTGAGCATGCCGTCACAACTACAACAAAATGACAGACATGAAAAGGGCATTTGCGAGATTAGAAAATGAAATGACAGCCATTCTGAAACCGCAACGGAAAGCATAAAATTACAGAAAAAAAAATGGCTAAAGTACAGTCGTCGCGTGGATATCAAAATAGCCCCTCTATATGCTGCGTGATACATAATGTCTACTGAAATTTACTGCTGCTAGCAGCATTCGTCCAATCTGCACCCTTGTTTCCTTTCGATTGAACACATCTCACCAAACGAATCGCAGCTCTGTTGAATTGAATTAAGCGGGAGAACGAGGGCCCAAGAAGGAACAGCGCTCGTATTGTCTGCTCTTCCTTCTTGGCCCCGTTTATGCGCAAAATTCACTGCAATTCAGAACAAACTAGCCCTGCTTCATGCGCAATTACGGCCGCATCTATGCTCCCCTAAAACTGATTTTATTTATTGCGTCGATCGGGAAAGGCTCCCGCAGAAAAATGGCGAAATGCTTGATAAAGATGCTGCAGAAAAGGCAAAATGGCCTATCCTACAACTTACTTCACGCGGGTTCTTTGTAAGTGCGCCGTTAGGGGTGTAGGCCTCGCCGTACGAGACGGTGCTGAGTCCAGCCAACATCTGGAAAGTGCTCGTCTTGCCGGCACCGTTCACGCCCAGCAAGCCGAAGCACTCGCACGGCCGAAGCGCCAGGTAGAGACCTCTCACGGCGTGCTGCGTGGCGTAGCTCTTGTGGAGGTTCCAGGCGACGAGGGCGTGGCCGGTGAACTGCCCACTCTGGCGCAACCTGGTGACGAGCTGCTTCTCCTCTTCCACATTCTGGTCGGGCACCGGTTCTTCGGTGGTCGCAGGCACTGCATCTCTCCTCTCGAAGATGTAGCCAGAGGCCAGCAAGCTCGCCCAGGCGAAAAAGAACGCTCCCTGGAATAAGGAATAGGCCAGTTCGTAGCCGATGCCTTTTCCATCGAACGAGAAAGGGGAGGACACGTCACAGCCGGCCTTCGAAATGTCTGGAAAGAAAATGGGTGAAGAAAAGATGCACAGGTTTCAATAGAAGTAAGTTCTGAAGAAAAGCGACTGGGGCGAATAATTCGAATAAAGGAGTAGTCGGAAAACAGCATTATTCAGCAGGAAAAATCTCGTATACTTCAAAAAAAATTAATCACGACCACGCCGAACTTCGCTTCCAATAATCTTTTCTTTAATATGGCACCTTTTTGGTTTACTTTTCTTAGTGGTGGTCAGTGCTTTGAGAATTTTATGTTTGTGTTTGCATTTATTCGCCCCGTTACACCTACGGTATATATAAATGAAGAAAGAAAGAAATCTTTCTGCGGGGGCTGAAGCAGACACAGCCGATACGTGTTGATTTCCACCCGTTAAGGGTCTGTGGCGTGCACAGGAACCTCCGCACAGCAGCACTGACTTTTGTTTTGTTATTGTGCGTTCCCAAGCCTAACACCTAAAATATCAGCCCGTTTCTAGCACATGCTCGGAAATATGTTTTATGCCTCTAAACCAGTGTCCACGGCGCACAATGATATAGTATCGCATTCTCCAAATTTTAGGTTGTGATAGAGCGAGTACCAGTTATATATATTAATCCTAGGACGTAAGGAGCTATTAAATTTCATTATATAGTAGGCAGTCAACCTGCGCAGCCGAAGTTGAAATGGCAGTATACTTTTAGCTCTAGCGGTAAATTTATAGCGCCAGCCACCAGTTCAGATGCGTCGGAATATGCAGGGTGTTTCACCCAAGACTGTCATTAATTTTTAAACACAGGCTCTCTGAGTTACAAGAACGTTTACTTCAGCGTAGCTTTGTTAGTGGTGTGCATCAGAAAACAGCTCACATGTCCTACCTGGCTGGCTTTTTAACTAACATTGAATGATTAATACATATTACTGTTAATCTCCATTTTCACTGAAAGGCCTAACCCACTGTAATTATTAATCATACAAGATTTTGGAACTTTGAAAATGTCAGTCTCGTCGCCTCTGCAGCGCAAGAAATTCTGGGGCCGGACACAGGTTGAAAGCGAAGCTCTGTGGACTAATAGTGCACCAGCCAAGCCTACGACCTGCCACGCACCGCAGCCCTCTAATGGGAGCGGCGAGCGGGAATTGATCACGTGAGAAGGGGACGGCTGTGTGACGCTCGCTCTTTGCTAGCGCTCTGTCTGGTATCGCGGTTTCGGTTTCCGCAGTGGGTCGTGAGAAAATTGCTTTCGCTGCAGCTACGATGAGAATGGCATTTTCGAAAACCTAGAACCTTATTTGGATACTTTTTACGATGGGCTACAAGCCCCGCTGTAGAAGGCGTGAGTGAGAGAAGAAAGAGAAAGAGGTGGCGTACGTTCTGCGCGCAGCCCATAGATGGCTGGAGATGAGGGCGCGCCCCCTCAAAAATGATGAAGGTAGAAGATTTGTTTTTAGGAGATGAAAGACGCAGTATCTGTCTCACTTCTCGGTGGATATTTCAACAGCGGCTTGAGACAAGGAATAAAGGACAGAGTGGTAGAAACAAAAGTGACAGGAAGAAGAAAAAAACGGCATAGAGGGAGACTCCGGATTAAAGTCGACCACCTGCGATTATTTACATTCACGAACATGACAATACACGCGGGCACCTTCGTGCTGTCTCTGCGGCAACGTTGTCGGCCGCGTTTGGATTGAGGCGTAACGCAAAATGCGCCCGGGTGCTGTACGATGTCAGTGGAAGCTAAATATCCTCAGGTGGTCGAAATCATTCCATAGTTGTTGGGCTTCCCCCTGTCTTCCTGGATGGAGCCTGCGTCTATGTTATATCGGCCCTCAAGTCACAACAAGACATATGAGACGGCGTGCGGGCATGGCAATTTGGAGCCTCGCCACAGCCCATGCAGGACCCACAGCTATTTTGTGTGGGCAGCAATTACTGGGCTTGATTTCTAGTTCATACAGCCTACGTTTATAGTGTACTTGCCTTGCAAAAATCGACAATCGACCGGTGGGGACAGCATGCGGGACGCCAATTTCCCAGTTCCTATGGCCAATGTGGCCCCACAGCGGCTGTGTTTGTGCAGCTCCAAGGGGGCTAGCAGAGGATTTTCAGCATACATCCTACATTTGTGTTGCCTTTGCTCTCGTATACCCTACAATGGGCCATACCGCCAGCATGCGGGCACGCCCGTTTTCCAGCCCCGCCACAGGCGATGTGGGAGACACAGTGGTTTAGTGTGGGCAGCTCTATTTTGGCTTGTGGAGGTTTTCCCAGATAGAGCCTAAATTTACATTGTATCTGCCCTCAAGTGCCCTACAAGGGACACACCTGGATGGATGGAAGTGGTCTGCGTTAGTTCTAGCGACGCCGATTTGGGACTCATGTAGCACCAAGAGGGGCAAGCATAACTTTAGCTTGCCCATTTATTTCCTATTGGTGGCCAAAGTACGCATTATAGGGGTATCCCAAGCCTCCCTTGCCCAAGTGGGACTCACAGGGGCCTCACTTGGGCAGGGACTTTACAAATGCCGTTCTGGTGGGACGAGTCCAACTTATTCGAAATACGTTACTTTGATGCTGCTAAGGCGATGAAATAAGTGCAGCGCAAGTCTTACTGCACTGCGACGCATCATAAAAACACACACCTCCATTGACCGCACCACAAACGAAACTTGCAGCGAAGATGTGGGACCGAACGGAGTAAACCTTTACCTCTGGCATCGGTATCCCGGAGAAATTTGCAGTTCTCGACAGTGACGTCAAATACAGAGATTTTGGCTAGGCAGGTGAGAATCCCGAACGGCGGGAACAGCATCCAAAACCATGCTTGCTCCCCTCCTCCTGTCATTCGGTTGTACGCTCCAGGGACTATAGAGAAGATGTAACCTGTGGGGGAAGACATTTTTTATTAGCGCGAGTGTAACTTAATATATGAACGTCTTTTAGCTCACTGCGCCCACGAAACAAACGACACTCTCTCAATTTCTTCGTGGTCATATGACAACACGTATATTTTGGCTGAATTTTATATAGGGTACAAGTAATGCATCCGGGACAAGTGGATATTATAAATCGCACAAAATGTCCTGTCAGCTGCTTTTGCATTACTGCCCCCTAACGTGTGGCCCGCGCCTACAGCGGGCTCATATTTGGGGCCGAAACCCTAGCCCATCTGGCTAGTTCGAGTGATCCTACACTACTGTACGCCCTAAGACAACATAACCTCATGTGAGAAAGATGAATAATCACTTTGTGAGCGTTAATCAAGACGTATGAAAGGCCTGGCTGTTCACATGACTCTAAACAAAACAGATGCATCTGCAAGCGCAGCACTTTCTCCTCGCTGGCCTTCCTGTACACTCTACGGCGCAGGTGTAAATGTCTTCAGAAACTTGCGACATAGTTAACGTCGCGTATTTATTCCTATGTGCAATATGCGCTACAATATGTAGTTAAGGAAAAAATTGCAAATGCACGTATGATGATCCGAGAGAAATTTGACCGTTATTTTACCGCTGCGAAAGGAAGTTACAACTTGCAAGGACGCTGAGAGAGTGCCTTTACAGCGAAAGCTGGTATAACTTTGTGATAACCCATTCAGGGGGTGCAACCGCAGCCGTAACGTGTAACGTTAGCGGGAGCTGGTTTTGCATTTTCTCTCTGGGTGGTTCAAGTAACCTGTAAAGTAAGACAAGAATGCTCCTTTCCTCAAAACGATGACTTTTCCAGGAATTTAACTGTAATTTCCTTCAACAAAGCGGGAAGGATTGAAAGGGGCAGTCCATGTTGCAGAACTACGCTCTGAATGTGGTCTGCGTCTATGGCCGTGCACATCGCTTTCCAGTCCCGTCCTGCACTCCACCCGCAAGAAAAGCTAGGCCAGGGGAAGTTCGTGCCAATTGTGTCACCGGTGGCTACCAGGGGGCACTGGGGATCGAACCCTGCACCTCCCGCATGTGAGGCGGGTGCTCAACCACTAGGCCAACGCTGCGGTCCGTAGCATATGATTAACAGTCCCGGCATTTGGAGCCTCGACACACTACCCTAAGAGGTTGAGTGCACTTACTGTTCGCTCTTGGTTTCGCGGACGTCGAAACTATTATTGCGAAAGCAATACTACTTGCACTTTCACGCCTTTGCCGTGCCGCGGCGGTGACCACCATTGACCTTCATTTGACCTTGATTGCATTAGATTGGATTGGATTGGACTGGATTGCATTAGATTAAATTAGATTAGATTACATAAGATTAGATTAGATTACATTGGATTGGATTGGAGTGGCTTGGATTGGATTGAATTGAATTGCGTTGGATTGTATAACCGATGCATCACCACAAGTCTAACCACAAGCACCACCACCAGCTACACTACCAGCTGAACCATGGCGTAGGTACGGATATTGCTTTCGCAATTACCGGGCTTAACCAAGCTAAGCCACAGCGAATTTTTATTTCGCGGTTAATGGCAACGCGCTGCCATCAGGCGTAAGGAAGTCATCTCACCAGTAGGATTTCACCAGTTTTCTACGTATGTCCTTTATTAAGGGTTAATCCGACTCCGAGTTGTATTCTAGAACCGAGGCAGCGTTGTAATCGCGTACGCAGCACAAATGTACCGGCCGAGCCAAACAAAAAAACCTGCACTCACCGTACACGTAGACCACCTGAATGATGCTCGCGATTCCTCCTCCCGCTGATTCTGCTCTCTCCGCCGTTAGGTAAGCGTAGAAAATGGCCGATGGTGCGAGGCATAGGAAAGCTATATAGAAATATACTGAAAAAAAGAAGAAAAAGAAAAAATGCCAGAATAAATTAGTCAGTTCCAATAATACAAGCTCGTTCTACCTGGAGCTAAAAAACTGGAAGCTGTAAAGACTATACCTACGGGTATTGAATGTGAGTGAGCCTTCTTGAGTTGAGTGCGATGTCCTTCGCCTGTCAGAATCATAGATGTCACGAAAGTGGAGAAGGGAAGAGGCGGCGGAGTGGTGGCGCGTTTCGTTGCCTTGCAAATACGGCATACGAAATCGGGACGGAAAGATTAAAAGCTCAGCGCCGGAAAGGTTCGTAGGATTCGTTGTTAATTAAGATGTATGGAAAGCAAGGCTACTAGCCTGGCGAAGCCGTCTGATGCACTTCAGGTACTCCACTGTCATCGCCGTTCCATCGAAACGTACCCCCGTATGACGTAGCCTTTACGGCACCGCTAAAGACCCAAAGGTGCCAGATTGTGAGGAAAAGGGTTATATGGTTGGGTCACAACGCCGAGGGTAATTGCGTTTCAGAAATTCTAACAATTGATATGGCGGTTACTAACGGCCAGCTACAAACCTCTAGTTGCATCTAGGCGCCTAATACTACTAGGTAAAAATTTAATTATTGGAAATTAGTTCGCAAACTGATTAGGTAAGGTGATTCACTAGTTTTCTGGTGTCCACGAACCCTGAGAATACCATGCTGCAAAAGTAATATTTTTACCTCAAAAATCCTTCTTGCGAAAATTAAAGCCTTCTCTGAAACACCACGTATATGATGGAAGCCAACCACTGAAACTAAGGAGCATAGGGAAGTGTTTCTTTTGTTTTTTTTTAATAATTTGTGGTGTTGATTAATGGGAAATTTACCGTGGTAATTTTTACCACTTAAGTTATAATTTATTAGAAAGCGGTAGAAAAAAGAGCACAGGTCGCGGTTTCGGATTCTTAAAAGAGAAACATTCCCCTACGCCACTTGGTTTCGCAGGATGTTGGTTTCCATCATATGTATGTCGTAACGAGCACCTCATTTCCCCTTCCTTTGCCTGCTCTCTCAACTATAATGCACCCGAGATTAGGATGAGCTTTTTTTAAGGTACTCAACTCGATAATCTGTGCTCTATGGTGCTGAGGTTAGACGGGGCCGCTGTGAGCACCGGTGCCCCCTCCTGACCTACAGTATTTTTGTCTATGTTAAGCGGATAAAGCCTAGTCGGGTATCAGGCCATCTGTTCAAGACCGACCCTTATTTATGTCCGCCACTGAGTGCTTGCATGAGTACTGGCGCATTCTTCAGATACACAGGGCCTGCCACCTAAGACTTCACAGAATTTTTAAAAATAGGCTTTTTGAGTTTGAGGAACGCTTTTTTCGACATAGCATTCTCAGCTGTATACTACATAAGAATACAGCTTAGACATACTGACTAGAAGGCTGGTTAACAAATATTGAAAAGTTAGCTCTTTACCTATTACTGTAAGGCTCCTTAACTATTGAGAAGCGTGTAGCCGACCTTAAGTCATACCTATATCAGTTTTTAGAATTTCAAAAACGTGGTTGCCCTCGGCGCTATGACCTAACAAAATTTGGCTATTTCAACGATTTACATACTCTGGAGAGGTTGCTTTGCCTGAAAGCAGCTCGAAAGCGCATGTATCATGGCGCGATGTAGCCAGAACTTGTTGGGCCACAGCCCCGAGGGTAACCGCTCTATATAAATTAAAAAAAAAAACTGATATGGATATTCCTCACCGTGGGCTACGCGCCTCTCAACAATTAGGGAGCCTAACAGTAATAGTCAAAAAGCCAACTAATCAATTTTAGTTTACCAGCCTGCTAGTTAGCACGTCTTAGCTGTACTCTGATGTACAGGGTCAATCACACTTAGAGTGAACACGGCTCCGCGTGGCCACGTACCTGCAGAGTGCGATTGCATCTAGCCCGTTCATGAATGAATGCACAATGGCGCACAAAAAGAGAGACCTCGACGTGGTGCTTCTTGTCATCTGCCCCTTTGCACAGGTTTGCTACCGGCTTGGTCACAATGATGATCCACATGAGCGCAGCCACGCGGAGCCGTGTTCCCTCTAAGTGTGATTGACCCTGTACAAGTGGCGGCAAAATAAGTCGGGGCATGCGACAGGCCGCCAAAATCAAGTAAAACTGCATCGCCGCGCCATCTGACGCTGCACTTCTGGTGTCGAGACATCGCAGGGCGCGTGCGCGTCCTTTCGTGCTCGCAGCTGTGTCTTTTTCTCGTCTGCAGCGGACTCTCCTATTACATGCACTTTTTGGCGTTGGGCGTCGCCTTCTTTATTCACAGCGTGGCGCTCACGGTTCGCTGAACCCTTGTCATGGGCCTCCCATGTGCGAGCGTGACGTAGCGTATAAAGCAATTGACCCCTACTGCCAAACGGCGCAGGTAAGTAGCGGCTAATATGCAAGCGAGAAAAAGATAGAGCTGTGAGTGTGAAAAGACGCCAACGCGCACTGCGATGTCTCGACCCGAGAAGTGCAACGTCAGACGGCGCGGCGATGCAGTTTTATCTCATTCTGGCCGCCTGTCTCATGCCCAGTCTTATTTTACCGCCGGTTGTACGTATTACACAGCTGACAATGCTGTTCCGAAAAAAGCCCTCTTCTAATTCAAAAGCCTATTTTAAAAAATTTGGGCAAAAAGTGAAACACCCTGTATAGTTGAAGCCTGTTTAGCGGAACATAGAGTGAGCCCTCTAGACTGCACTTTACAGGGATGGAATCCATATGGTTCGTTGACCTTTGTAAACCTTACAGTTGTCCCATTAATAGATGCGCATTGTTCGATTGCCCAGTAGGAGTCATAGTAGGAATGCCCCATAGGAATACCCAGTAGGGACATAGAGTGAGCACTGCAGAATCTATACACTCTGGGGATGGGATCGTGTTGAATTTTGGCATGTTACAGACTTAGAGTAATTGCCCAAACACCTTCTGCTGTTCTGTAGGAGACTGTTAGGTGGACCAAGGATTGAGCACACGAGAATCTGCCCAGTAAGACGATGTGGAACAGGTTGTTATGGCCTTATGCTTCTTAGATATTGCACCGCCATGAGGTGAGCTGCTGGTCATACGGAGGCGCCCCCACCAAAGACCACCTGGGCTCAATCACTACAGATGACGCTTTCTCTGGAGCGCCAACTCGCCTGTGCGCATCGCTTTTGTGGTTCAGATACCAGTTCGATTTTTAGACATCTGAAAATGCATACAGGCACCGGCTGTGAATGCTTAATACTAGGATATAATAATGTATCTAAACACGAAGTGGTCACTTCAGACTTACTTGAGTGATAAGAGAACCGTTCCCCGGCCGACACTTCTGCGGTTCTAGTCAAAGCTCGCTCGCTGCTTGTTTACGCTTGCAAAGCACTGCACTCGTGTTTTTGGATTGCTTCTAATGCTGCATAGTGACTCACTCCCCGACTAATGTTGGCGTAGCAGGATTGAGGAAATGTTTCGGAAAGGAGTGAAATACGAGACAAATGACCTTTTACTCTTGGCAGAGCCTTGCTGCAACTCCTTTCCACTTAAGAGCGCATGTGTGTTGCATTCTTGTCACTTACCGATGGTTTTGAGTTATCCGGACGCTTGAGTCAGCTTCTGCTGAATCCCAGTGTACTACACAACTGAATTGGCCGCCAGTAGCACCGTTTAGCCTTTAAGGTGGGCTAGTTGGTGCTGGCTTCTTAAGTTCACTCAGCAGAATGAAAGTCGAAGGGGCAGGCGTGATACAAAGCGACACAGGAAAGCTCTAGTGCAGCAGCATCATCATCATTAGCCTGACTTCACCCACTGCAGCGCAAAGGCCTCTCCCATGTCTCTCCAATTAACCCTGTCCTTAACCCTATATTCACTGGCTGTAGTGACAGTGAATAGAAAACACCACTAGGGTATACTTCTGGGAGTTATACAGGGTAATTCTTAAGGCGCTTAGTGGCGCTAATTGGAGCTCACTTCCTAAATGAGTTATTCATACCTGGTTCAAAGGCACATATATGAAAAACAGACATGATAAACGCTAGTTTCGTCCCGGGATCATACGAGGAAAAGCAGGGTGAGGCCCAAGGTGTTAGAATGGCCCTATAGCGGTTATTTTTGCTAGTTTGTAGTGGATTGTTCCATTCAGTACTGATTGTAGAAGAAAGAACGCCGGCGTGACAGAAAGAGACAAAACAAACTAGTGAGGCCAACAGCAGGCAAGACTCACTCGCTGTAGAAACTGGGTACGAAGAGAACATGAAGTGTACTAGGCACCAGGCTCCCATCACGGCCACGTAGCAGACCAAGTCGAACAGAAAGTGCGACAGGATGAAGAGGCTGCCTGGTATGCCGGTCATCAGCTGCATCTGCCGTGCTCCGCTCAGGCGTTCCGCCACGGGGAAGACAACGAAGGAAGCGAAAGCCAGCGTGTAGGACAACGCGGGAATCAGGGCCCAGTACGGCACCACTTCCTCGTGGATGAGTTTTTCGAACACGATGCGGCTGTCGACCGGCGGCTCCACGACTGCCACTGTGGTGTCGATTCGGGCTTCCGCGTGCCCCGTGGAGGCGCGCAGCTCCGCCGTGTGCAGCAAATTGATTAGGACCGGCAGCGCGGCGGAGCTGGTAGGGTTGTATATGCCCCGCACGCTGCGTACAGTCAGAACCGACAGTAAGTCAGCAGCAATTCACCTACTCTGTGTCTGTAAAATAACCACCATTTCAATGAACATAAATCATCCGCAAACTTTGACCGCATGATTATTGCACTACATTGGTTCCCTTCTCAACAGAGCTTAATAGAGAGGGCAAAAAGCGCACAACACGAGGATGACGAAAATTAATGATTAACGTAATTCAGCAACAACTATTGCTACACAGTTGTGAGGCCGCATCTTAGGCATACCCGATGCACATATTCACATTGGTCTGATGTAATGATGAAGGGCGAGTATTGTCATATAGAGGAGGCCCATAATGCTTCTCCATACAACTAAAAAATACAGCAGCTACGTTACCTCCCACCCCCCCCCCCCTCCTCTAAAATGGTACTGATTAAAATGAGTCTGTAGAACGGTGAAGTTCGTAATTCATGCCAGTGATGTCGGTACCGTGTTCCCATTTCGCGCTAAACCCTTAGATACAGGCCGGAGGCAATAGAGTGGCGTGCTGAAATATTAACACAAATTGCATATTGGACGAAATTCCGTACATGTTTCTCCGCTTTAAATATAGGACATTAAAAAGTGCACATGTCAAAATCATAATCTATGCAAACATTTAGAGAAGGTATACCCCTCGTCAAAAGTATACGGCCTCAGTACGTTTGTTGTGAGGCCAGCTGTATCCTCAACAACCGCAATTTCTCGAAAAAGGAATGACTTGACGACCCCAATCCTCCAAGTTTGAACTGACAGATATGCTAGGGAGCCCCGCTAACAGCTTAAAAGCGGATCCCTCGGCCTCTATACTTTTGAACGGGGCTGTACCAATATTCGATGTGGGATTTCATGTCTTGTTCGGGTGAGAACACTATGCAAGGCAATCGCTTATTTGAAGTTATCAGAAGGAACAAATAGAATCTAAACTGGTTTCATCTTGGTAAAGTTATCTTTGGTGCTTTATTGTATTGCGTAGTGCCTAATGAACAATTAGTCCATCGTTAGAGTGCGCGGACTTAAGTCGGTAGTGCTCATCGGTACCGACTGTAAGTAATGCGCGGGGCTGAAACTTGATTAGCCAGCTGGACAAATTGAAGCATTTATAGCTTCTCCTACCTCTACTGCGGAACAGACGCCTCTTTGACCTCTCTCTATTACCCAGTGCTCTGCCACCGGCGTTCACTTTTTCAACCTCTTCTCCCATAAACTACCGCCCTCCCCTTGCCCGCAGCCAACTTCTCACTCTTCCGCCAATCTAATTCTGTCGCCCTCTGCAATGCTTGCTTTCTCTTGGAACCCACGCCTCTATTGAGTATCCTTTATTTTCAGAGGAAGCCACGAGGCCACTGTGCAGAAATGAAAAAAAAAAGCACCGATACCTTATAGAGAGAGAAAGGAATTTTAATGAGGGAAAGGTGGAGAGGTCGGCCGGTGGTAACATGGCCCTGGCCTGCTACTTATCATTCCTTCTCTTCCCATAACATGCCCTGCTCATGCCCGTTTCAACAACGCAGTAAACGATAGCTGCTGCACGGAGGCAACACGGCTCCAGTTTTACCTCCAAGAGAAGGCCAACCTTCACCGCGGAAATCGAACCGCAGCGGCTGGGCCGGACGACGTAGTCGAGTTTGATTTCCGTCAGCCAAGAATCCACCCAGTCATTAGTCAGTTATTGCGGCTGTTTATCCTTAAATTTCTGGTGCTAAGTCATGCGTGGCGTCATCCTTAACTTCATCATTTCGCGAACTAATTAGCACTGATCACTAGTCGTAGCCCGAACGTAAGGAGCATTAATCCGCAATCATACTTCCCCACTTATTTGTACATGTAGCACTGAAACTTGTACATGAAATTGAAGCACTGAAGCTTGGCGTTTTCTGTTGTCTTTGTCATCCTCGGTCCATGCACCCTTGCTCTTACATCGCTCCTAAAAGTAGGTCGTAACGACGTTTGACCAATAGCGCGCCGGAGTCCACCTCCGAAGAACTTACACGCCTGCATCGTATGCGGCCGCGAGTGGATAGGTCTTCATGTAGACGCTGAAGTCATTCGCGGCAATTTCCCCAAGCTCAGCTTCGAGGTCCCGCACCGACCGGATGCTGCTGCCTTCGGACTCGACGAGCACTCGAAAATGGCGGCTGTCGTTTCCCGAAGGCGATGATGGCGCCTGAAGGAAGACCGGTGCCTCCGGGAACTGCACCCCGAGTCGAAGCGCTATCTCAGTGACGCCATCCTTGGAACCTTGTTCGCCGTTGCTGCCGCCTGTTCTCTCCACCGCTTTCCGGTGCCATTGTTCCATAGGCGACTTGATAAACATCATTATGAGGAGGAGGCTGAGGATGGGTGCGGCGAAAGTGAGGGACAGATGCCCCCAGCTGCGCTTCAGGCACAGGAAGCGCTTGACGAAGAGCGCACGGGACGAACGCAGGAAGGTCTGTTGTTTCTGGATCGGAAGGCAGATCCTGGCCATCTGCTCCTCTGTAACCGGCAGATGTAAACTAGTTCAATACGTGCCATAATAATATAACATGTTTGACCACTTGGTTGACCAAACCTACTCTCTAAGAGATTACAGCTCAGGAGCTATCGGGCTTAAAACCAGAAAAAGCGCTAAATCATCATAGTATCGCACGGTGCCATGTGGTGTATTCAAGTACTATGTGATGCGGCATTGTTTGCATAGTATGGTACTGCACGGTATTGGATGATATGGTATGGTTCCTGCGGTTTAAAATTACCATGCGGCGCGAGCTTATAAAGACGCCGTAGTGAGCGGCTCCAAATTGTGGCATTAAAAACAGCCTCTCCATCGGAAGGCCACTGACCACGAAGAAAACATTAAAGGGTCTCCAGGCGACGATTATCAACTTGCAGGGTGTGGGGTAAAGTATGTATTGTATAGATCGTGGCGTGTAATGTGCCGAAGTTGCACATGAAGTGCGAAGTATTTCAAACACTTAAAAGCAGGCCCAGGATGGATGCGAACTTTCTCTTGTCTGACCAGCAATTTGAGTTGCTGTGCACTGAAGCTTCGTCGGCATGCACAGAATACTTTGAGGGAACGAAACGTTCTCATTGACGGGAATAGGGGGTGAAGAGGAGATTGGTCTGTGCATGTCGATTTCACTCTTTCGGGTTTTCCAGAGAAGGCTGCTGCATATGGCACATTCTCAGTTCCACCCAATCTTTCAAAAAATCCGCACACAAAAGGGTAGCGCCATAAGCCGCAGGTAGGCTTATGAGAATATAGATAGGAAGATGGGAAGCAAAGCTCAAAACACACCCGTATGCTGTTCGGTGTTAAAGCATCACAAAGCATCGTCACCTAAATTTTTCCCGAGCACTCCACTATGGCGCTCCTCACAACCCGTGTGTCGGTTATAGACGAAGCCCTCAATTTACAATTCCCTTGAGCTTCTACAGTGTGCCGATGACATTCTCACATTTCTACGAAACAAGAGGCTGGTGTGAACTTGCAAGCAATATACGTGTGGCCGCCTGTTCAAAAAAGAACACACTCTTGTTCTGAGGAGGAAGTTTGTTTCTGTTTCGTTTTCTTGCTGACCTCCTCAGCGATGAACATAAGTCGTGAAACTTTTTTGTTCGGTATTTCCTCGAACTCACGAGGCCTTCCTTCGATGCAGGCACAGCCCACCTCAAATAGAACAATTTTAAGTGCTCACCTTCGACCGCTCCAACCTGCCGCTTTCCTCCTGGTACCCAGTCCATTATAATTCTGAAACGAAGCAGTCAGGCAAAAAAGAGGGGTCAACGTGGCAAAAAATTAAAAATTATGGTGTCAAGTTTATCTTAGAGGGCTATTTGTCATCGTTCACAGTACCTGCCAAAATGCGGAGCAGGTTCTCGCCGGCATTATTTCGGCACCGTTATTGTGTATTTAGATTACCGTTCCGCAACGGCCAGTACACTCTTGCATTATTCGAAAGCTGACGAAAAACTAGCAGTATAGTTAGCGCTAGATTAAGGATTCCCGTCGTAAGAACAAAGCAAAAACAGTTTTCAGTAACAGCAAGCGAAGTGCCTCAGAACTGATGATTACCGCTTCTGATGCGAAAATCTATTTAACATCTAAAATCTAAATATGCATTCTTTGGCATCTGCAACTGAATGCCGGAGCATGACTTTCCCAGACCGATGTTTTTTTATAGAAACAATTCTTTCTTTATAAACGCATACTCTATGTATTATAGTGATGTATGCTGTACAATAATCACATAGCCATGTACATTCCATATCCAGTTTCACGAAGTTGGCACTTTCGGCTAGTTGGTGTGACACAGCGTGAGATAAGCGTAGGAGAGAGAAGGCACTGTGTCTTCTCGTTCACTCGCTGTATATCTTGTTACTTTAAATCGTCTGCAGCTGCCCTAAAGAAATACATAATAAGCACCCGCCCGATGGCCATGAACACTGCAAACTAAGGTGATCACTCTAGGGCTAAGCTGCTCGGATAAATACTCTACCACACTCCACATTTTCAAATATTCTGATTCCACACTGGTAGTTAGCGAGTGGAGCTATTTCCATCTCTAAATAACTAAAGGGACATCTCCATGGACACATCCAAGCCGCACGAGCGCAGCGCCGCGACAAGCGTCGGAAAACATGCGCAACTCGATGGCCTGTCGCTGGTATTCGCGCTCAGCTCAGCGAAGAAAACGGCGGAAAGGGCCGTACCGGATGCCGCGAGAACTGCGTTCTCTGATTGGTTACACCGACCGGAAACGAGCGAGGCACTTCCGGCGCCGGTGCGAGCACAGCACAAGTATCTGACGTGGACAGACATCGTGCGCCTCGGATGACCCCATGGAGATGGGCCCTAATACTCACACATTACTAAGCTTTATAACACTTGTGGAAAATGAACCACTTGTGCAAACGTCTGACTACGAAGATGACGCACTGACTTCTCTCGAGGTGCTTGAGTTGCGATGTACAGATATCTGTACGACTTTTCTCTGCGACAACATCAGGTGATTCACGGCGTGTGTTGGACTTATGTTTGACTCTGGCACATGTTCATTTATGTTTCGGTTGGTTTTTCTGTGCGCGCATGTCCAGTGCAGCTCTTAAATCAAGCATATACCGCCCTGCAATAAAAGACTTGCGAGTGCAGCGTTTGTCCAAATGTGTATGTACGTCTCGTTTTTTAACACAGTTCTTTTGCTGCTGTTATGTGTAAAAAAGTAGTGTAGTTCAGTTCTCTACGTTACTAGAGCGAAGTGCAGGGACAGCTGTGTCATAGCCAAGATAGCACTCGCTTTTGCTATGCCTATTGTAACATGAAACATGGCGCTAGGTTAACTACCTGCGTGTCTTAATGCTGAAGATCAGTTTATGATAGCAGGGGTGAACACTGCGTGCAATATTCACCAATGCTTTAATGGTAGCTTACTTGAAATAGACATCCATCAGTGACGGCGCTGTTACTCCCATGCTGGCGATGCCTAACTTCGCTGCCGACTTCTCCAGAGCCTCGAACACATCGGGGAAATTGCTGTGGTCCTGGGTCCGGAGAGCGATGCACACTTCGTCCAGAGTCTCACCGTCAACGTCGGCTGCAGGTGCCGCCTTCCGAACCGTAGATAACACGCCATTCAGATCGAACTTGTTCGCTGTCTTGACGGTGGTAAGCTTGTAGCCGCCGCCTGCGCATAGGTATATGCATCAGTTTAACCCAAGTTGGCTTTGGATCGGGTCTCTTATTTCACCGCTGTGCCGAGAAACTGAGTCTAACCCAAATTCTCACAGGGGTTAAGCTCATTGCGTTCAAATGAGCTTAGCCCAATTTCACCAAAAGATGAAACCCTGGTCATGACTGGCTTTAGTTTTTTTGCGTTATATTTCATTGGCTTCATTTTATCTTTGCGCGCCACGTGGTAATAATATTGATGATAGACGATAACCGATCAGCCGTTGCATGATCGTGAGGCACATGCACATCTGAAGTAAAAAAAGATCTCAAACTTCGCTACAGGAGCCCAACTGCAGCCATATCTGCATCAGAATTTTCTTTATCACTCCATGATATTTATTTATCACAAATGCTATTATGTCTATTAGAAAGGGTCTCATTGGTACATCAACGAGACATTCAGGTATTTTCACTTGAGCATGATATAAAGCAGGAAAAACGGTATAAGAACATAAGTCACAGTGAGAACAGTAACAGCTTAAACGTCATTCTATTCAAACATAGGTCTTTAAGATTTTGTTTGCGCGCCCATTTGTATGTGGCGGACAATAGTCATCTTCATAGCCACCATGACTCCACTCGAAAGGCAAACGCTTCTCTTATGTGTTCGGTTACTTTGGTCCTGTGCTTTTCTCGGTACCCCTATCCTAGCAAACCCGCCGCGGTGGCTCAGTGTGTTATGATGCTCGACTACGGACTGGAAAGACGCGGGTTCGATTCCGGCCGCGGCGTTCGCATTTTGACCGCCGATGGCATTTCGAAATAGGCCCGTATACTTTGTGATGTCAGTGCACGTTAAATAACCCCACGTGGTCGAAATATCCGGAGCCCTCCTCTACGGCGTCCGTCATAGCCTAAGTCGCTTTGGGACGTTAAACCTCCTCAACGATACCTATTTAGAGAATGGGATGTCCATGTGGCAACCTGAGTATCTGCTATGCTCGTCTACATTATTCTTTGCAAGCAATGCGCTCACTCAGCCAAGCAGGGCAGCAATTAACTCTCTTCCTCATTATGTGAGCCGCCCCAAGTCCATTACTTCCTCTTCATGTGCCACTTAATTTCGCTCTACTTTAGCTAGCTTTTATGGCTCGCAAACGACTTTGTTTTGCATTTTCTGCATTTACGAGGTCTGTTAGAAAAGTATCCGACTTCATTTTTTTTTTGCGAACACCTGATGGATATGAGACAAGCGCGCTTGCATCAGGCGACCTTGAACCTTCATGCGCATGCATGAATTTTTTCCCGCCTGCCGATAGCGTCAGTCGCTGGGAAGCAGCGTTTGAGTGAGGCAGTGTGCAGTGCTCTCGTCGGTTTTTTATTCCAAGGAAAATGGCGGAGTGAAAGGAGCAGCGCTACTGCAACACATTTTGCCATAAACTTGGCGACAGCCGAGTGGAAACCATTCGAAATATTCAGACGGCTTTCGGTGAAGATGCTATGAGCAGCACACAGTTTAAGCAGCGTTACAATTGTTTTAAAGATGGCCGCACATCGGTGGAGAACGAGCCACGCTCCAATCGGCCATCAACATGCCAAATGACCAGGTCATTACCGAACTGAACGCCATGGTGATGCGGGACTGTCGCGTGACTATCCGAGAAATTGAGGAAGAGGTGGACATGAGCAATTTCTCCGCACATTCCATTATCACCGAAGATTTGGCCATGGAGAGAGTTGCGGCGAAATTCGTGCCGAAGCTGCTCACGGTGGAGCAAAAGCAGCTTCGTGTTGAAGTCTCTCAGGACATGCTGGATTCCGCAAACAGTGACCGCGACTTCATCAACATCATAATCACTAGTGACGAGTCTTGGGTGTACAGGTACGACCCGGAAACCAGATCCCAGTCGTCAGAGTGGAAGCATTCCACGTCACCAAGGCTTAAGAAGGCCCGCCAATTGCGCAGCAATGTGAAAGTGATGCTGACTGCTTTCTTTGACACCCTCTGTGTGGCAGACCACGAGTACGCACTCTACAGGGTCAAACAATGACCAAAGAGTACTACAGGGATGTCCTCCGTTGCCTACGTGATGCTGTGCGGCGCAATAACCCGGAGCTGAGGTCAACAGGAAATTGGCGCACCCATCGCGCCAATGCTCCTGCACATTCCTCGCACTCGAATCAGATTTTTTGGTGAAAAACCAGACTCCTGTAGTTCAACAGACTCCTTACTGTCCTGATATGGCCCCTGCGATTTCTGGCTGGTTCCCAAAATCAAAAGGCCATTGAAAGGAGCGCGATTTCAGACAAGGAAGAACATTATGGCTGCAACGACAGCTGAGCTAAACTCCATTCCGAAAAGGGCCTTTTCGGAATACTTCCCACAATGACAGCACCGCTGGGAGAAGTGTGTGGAGTCCCAAGTAGACTACTTTAAAGATGACTAGGTTTGCAACGCTCCAGTTATGCCAGTTTTTTTTCAACGGCCAAAGGTCGGATACTTTTCTAACACACCTCGTACACCTGCGTTACTTTGGCTGGCTATTAGGCGATCGCTCGTTCTTCTTATTTTTTTTTGCGTTTACCTTTGCTGCATTGCACACATTCCAGCTTTGGATTTTGATTTATTGGGGTTCAACGTCCCAAAGCGGCTCAGGCTATGAGGGACGCCGTAGTGAAGGGCTCCGGAAATATCGACCACCTAGGGTTCTTCAGCGTGTACTGACATCGCACAGTACACGGGCCTTTAGAATTTCGCCTCCAAAGAAATTCAACCGCCGCGGCCGGGATCGAACCCGCGTCTTTCGGGCCAGCAGTCGAGCGCCGTAACCACTGAGCCACCGCGGGGGGTGCTGCTCAGCCGATGGATGAAGCGCGCTTGCTTTCAGCGCCGATTGCCCTCGCTCCGCAATGTCTGCTCTCTTGGGGGCGTTGCGGTGCTCGCTCCCTGCCTCCGCCAATGCAGATGTCCTCTTTCGCCTGCTGTCGGCGGCGATCCTCGCAGTGGGCTCACTATAGCCGTCGGAGGCGTCACTCACTGGCCACGCAGAGACACACGCCGCCATTTTCCCCCGTTGATTACCAAAATCCTTATGCAGTAAATGTTGTAAGGCAGCGAGATGCGTCGTATAATCACATCGTATATTTGTAGCCAGGTTTTACTCGGGCTTCGCACAATACTCGCAATTCAGCATCAACTTATTTACGTCCACTGCAGGACAAAGGCCACTCCCATATCGCGACAAATAACCTTGTCCTATGCACGAAGCGGCCACATTATGCCACGATATGGAAGCTATTAAAATCATTATAACGCGCTGACTTATCTTTATTCTGAAAATTGGCATGGCTGTAGGAAAGGGTAATGTAGCCATATCAGTGTATTCGCTTTCCTCGTGGAAGTCTAATCGTAGGATTCTAATGGCGATTGCCTTAGTTTAATATATTCTAAAAAAAGAGAGAGTAATTCGCTACTACACTGAAAAGTGGTAGAGATATAACGCACTTAAACCGAACAGACGTGCGAAAGCATGTCTTTATCCTGATTGGCTCATGGTGTTGCTTTGCTGGCTCGTCGGCACGTCTGGCGACGATATTAAACACAGGTTAAGCCCTAACCGAGGTTATGCTGTTCTCATCTGTTCACGCCGCAGATCGAATTCGATGAAGACGACGATGTGCGCGCACAGCACGAGTGTGTGTCGTAGTTTACCACGAGGCAGGATCGGCTGCCACTGATCATGAATGGTAGCTTACCAATATCCCTGAAGAGAAAAGTATACAACAGCTGTATCCTACTGGTGCTCACCTACGGGGCAGAAACGTGGATGCTAACAAAGAGGGCTCAGCTTATGTTAAGGACAACGCAGCGAGCTATGGAAAGGAAAATGATAGGTGTAACGCTAAGAGATCGGAAGAGGGCGGAGTGGGTTAGGGAACAAACGCGGGTTAATGACATCATAGTCGAAATCAAGAGGAAGAAGTGGGCTTGGGCAGGGCATGTAATGCGAAGGCAAGATAACCGCTGGTCCTTAAGGGTAACGGAGTGGATTCCAAGAGAAAGCAAACTTAGCAGGGGACGGCAGAAAGTTAGGTGGGCGGATGAGGTTAAGAAGTTTGCAGGGATGCAGTGGCGGCAACTGACAAAGGACAGGGTTAATTGGAGAGACATGGGAGAGGCTTTTGTCCTGCAGTGGGTGTAGTCAGGCTGATGATGATGATGATGATGACGATCGGCTGCGGAGATAGGACAGTGCTCTTGAGCAGTGGCCAGCGAAGATGATCTGTTCCCGCCGCCGCGGGTTCGAATCCCACTGGCTGTAATGTTTATTTAATTTGTTAATCGGCTGTGGCTATGGCAGGTTCAGTCCACGTCACCTTCAAGGTCACCCTCCGTATGGCTACAGCTAGCGCGACGCTCCTCCGAACTAATCCGCGCTTCCCAAAAATAGTTGAGGCTTCACACAAGGTTCTTGGTTGGGACAGCGTTAAGTAGTGGTTCAGAAGAGCGTGTTGTCGGGCTAGTAGTGGTTTCGCACAGAAACCGTAAACACCAGCAGTTGCGCTCAGTCCAGAATAGGTCAAAAAACTCTTCTATTCATTTATAATTAGCCCTATATGCTGCACCAGTGGCAGCCCAACCACCCTACCCACCTAACTTTCCCAATCTCATTTTCTCATCTTGGTCTCTTGATGCCCCATTATCAAAGAAACACAGAAATCAATGCGACACACTTCTTCCCTTTCGTCTCTTTAGGTGCTCACTAGGGGGAGAAACCTGCCCAGTATCTTAAGGCTTTGCGTGGTAGTTTTGTATTGATTCTCTAAGCTCAGCAGCAGCCGAACCAAAAGGAATGCGGGAATTCAGTAGCTGTTTGACAACTAGAAGTATGAAACCAGAGTGGTGATTGATTGGCTTTAGGATTCCGGCTGCTGATCCCAAGGGCACGGATACAATCCTGGTCGCGGTGGCCCTAATTATGTGGAGGGGAAATACCAAAACACCCATCATGTCCTACGCGATGTGAGCGCGTGTTGAGGGTTGATACAGGTCTTTGGGGCCGAAAAATTGCGGAACAAGCAATTTTTCAGATTTGTCATATTAAGGTTCCCGAGTTATTTTTTGCTACTCTTAGGGGAACCCAGGTTTCAAAAGAAATCGAGAGGCCTCCACTAAGGCGTCTAACCTAACCGATGTAGAGATTGGGCGGGGGGGGGGGGGGGGTTAATGTCTACAACCTGCAACATTAGAACTAATAATTACGCTAATGCGCTTCTTTCTGTTCCACCGCATTTACCCGCCGCGGTGGCTCAGTGGTTATCGTGCTCGACTGCTGGCCCGAAAGACGAGTGTGCGATCCCAGCCGCGGCGGTTGCATTTCGACGGACGGTAAATGCTTGAGGCCTCTGTTCTGTGGAATGTCAGTGCACGTTAAAAAACCCGAGGTTGTAGAAATTCTTGGCGAGCCCTCCACTACGGCGTCCCTTGTAGGCGGAGTCTGTTTGGGACGTTAAACCTGTTGTACATGTGATATAGCTCTCGTTTCGGTTTAGTGTATTTCTTTGCCATTTTTCTTTGTAAATATGTACTTGGTAACTGGCTATAAATGTTATGTGAATGAAGTGTATAAGTGTCTACCAGTGTCGTCGTCTAATAAAGGGGCTTTGGTCTTCCGTCTACTCGTACCAGTCGACACGGAGCATCGTCCACGTTCCCTTCTGTTCCCTTCGCCCTCACCACTAAACCCAATGAACCACACGAAATCTGCATTGAACCGTAGCTCACGTATCGCTAAATCTAAGTAACCACTGCCGGTTACGTCTGGAACGGCCGCATACCGCACGCCCTTTTGAGGAACGCCTTCGATCCGCTGCAGATGACTTCTCCTTGGGCCATGACGACGATCTGGTCCGCAATGGCGTCCGCCTCGGCCATACTGTGGGTGGAGAGGAGCACACTCGTGTTCTTGGCTGCCCTGCGCACGGCGGTCCACACCTTGCGCCTCGTCTCCGGATCCAATCCCGTGGTCGGTTCGTCCAGGATAACCAGCTGCACCAGGAACGAGGAATGTTTGAAACACGGATCTCCTTGTTGGCACTGACAAGCGAAGTGTTCATATTTTCTTTGCTTTTGTACACGTCAGAGCTTTACGATGACGAAGCTGAACTGAAGTTTCACAGGAAAGTAAAAACAAAATAGAGGGGTCTGTTAAGCTCCGCCTTAAGGGTATGACGCGATAGCGTAATGGATTAATTCACATATATGCAGAAAGTCATTCTCTTCTTTCCATTCATAGATCCCTGGGAATCCGCATACACCTCGTAGCGCAGTGGTGCAGCGGTTAAGCGATGCGCCACTGCCCTGCGATGGCAGGTGCTCCCAGCGATGGGCCTTGTGCGAGCAAGTTTCACCTTCCCGAGCACTCAATCATTAATTTAACCGCCAGCTGCCGCGGTGGGCAGTTTTTTCACTATCCAGTGGGCTGGGTGTGATGACGCCGTAAGGTCACATGGCCTATTTGGCCCACCTGCCTCTCTCCGGGCACCACCTGCCGCAGTCATGCTCGGGATTTTTTGCTTCCAATGCCGCAGATTACAACGCCGACGCCGGATTTTCTCAGTGGTGATGCCTATGACGCTATCGCGTGAAATGAAGCCTGTGTTCTGCTGACGAACGTGTGTGTGCGAGCTGTGTAAAACCGAAGCATGCGACTTGTCTACAACCTCTAAAAGATCTCATTGATGCCGTGGGATACAACCAAGTTCTGACTCAAACTGGGAAGTAGCGAAAGCTTTTCTGCTACTAGGTCAAAAGAAAACGCACGTCGAGACGCAGGCGCAACCCAGTTCACGACGCGCCCAACGCGCCAAACGCGCCTGCAATGGATCAAGTGTCTGCTTCACAACGGTCGCGATGTGTTGCAAGCGACTGACACTAACATCAACTGGCAATTATTTGAACCATTATTTGAGCAACTAGAAATTGTTAAAATGACATCTTTGTATAACTACAGACTTTCCCAACATTATAGACAAGGCATCACCAAGAAGGACGACACGCTAACATTATTAGCGGCGCTTCAACAAAACATCAATACACATAACGTCCGAAATCCAGAACGTTGGCATATCACTGGCTGTCGCACAAACTATGGCAAGCAGATGCTTCGTCACAGGCTTCCTGTTTTACTCAATCAGCACTCACGCAATAGTCGGAAAGATTTTACAGTTGTTTCCGTGCAACAATTCCGTCAAATGTTTTTGTGAACAGTTTGTCTATGTCCTCATTTAGTGCTTTGTACATGATGTACTTTGATTTCTTATGTGCTTTTTAACTTAAATTTCATTCAACTTTGGTTTATTGATGTAAAAATTCAATCACTTGATTTATCCTGCGCTGCCGAATGCCGTCAGTAAGGCGGCAGTCGCCCCGTCAAGCTGCTCTCTGAAGCAGCTTTTTCGCGGCTGCTCCTTTCCTTGTAAAAGAGGAAAATAAACTATTATTATTGACTGCGCATGCACAACAGGAACTGGCGGTTTTATTTTTAACCAGTAGAGCTGGAGGACCAGATCCGCGCATGCCCAGATTTACTTTCTGAAAAGGCCGATATAGCAGTGAATGAGTCTTGCTAACAAGCGTGAAGTCGATTCCTCTATGCATCGTTTACACTGGCGGCCTGCAGTGTTGCCTAATCCTAAACTCAAAAATGAGCTACAAATCTGCAAAAGTAGCCAAAAAGTGCCCAACCGCTTGCCTAGGTGTTAAAAAGAGCTTAAAATTGCACCATACCTCCAAAGCACGTAACCAAAAGCAGAAACGTCGCCAGAAATTTGTAATTGTTTTACGGGGCAAGGGTAACACTCAAGTCGTATTCAAGAAGCTGTCCGTTCTCCATTGTTCATTTCGCGTACATTCAGTCCTTTGTCAGTGGTCACACAGATGAACCCGCGGCTTTCAGGTGTCTGTTGCAAGCAACCGTAGTCACAATACGACGGCAGAAGGCTGGATAGCGGCAGCCTCGTGACCTGGCTGGCCGTGGCTGATTCAGCACTTATTTACCCACATCCACATGGGGTCTTGTCGGTTGATTTCACAACGAAATGGAGTGAAAACTAATGGCGTATTTCAATTGGTGATTCGATTCGAAGCAAGGTTTCTGGCTCAACAAGACTAAAGAGTTAGTTCCATAGGGTGATTTGGATTCAGATCCTGAGTTCCGATTGGCCCGCGACGGATATCTTAGTCACGTATTCGAGGAGGTGCTCCGGGTCGGCGCGTGGAATACGTCACCAGTGAAACGTCAAAAAATAATGCTCCTGCTTTTTTCTAATGGTACTGCTTTCGGCAAAGAAATTCCGGACACTCCTCAGCTGCCTTGCCAGTTTACTGACAGTCTCGCCAAAAAGCCGCTTTGAAAGCGAAACACACCTTGGGTTTCCCGAGTAGGGAGATGGCTACGCACAAACGGCGCATCATGCCTCCGGAGAGAGTGCGGGGCATGCTGTTGGCTCTGTCTCCCAGCTGCACCGTTGCCATGGCATTTCTGACATTCTCAGCAAGGTCTTCTTGGTTGACGCCTTTGAGCTTCAGAAATACAACCAAAGGAACAATAGGATATCACTCAGTGCAATCAGTTCATGTATGTGAGAGCGATGTACAAGCCGTTTTAAAAGCACGAGTTTTAGCTCCCTGTCACCCTTTTGCTAGTTTCAAACAAATACAATGCAAGGGATTTGGGAAGCACTTTCTTTCCATGCTCATTGACAAATCGCAATAAGATTTCTTTAATGCCTGCAATGAAATAAACTATCTAAAAAGGTCTTAGATTTCCATGCCTGCTAGATGCGATAAACGAAAAAAAACTCTGCTATTCTCTCTCTCTCTCTGCTATTCTGTTTTCTTGAGGTACTAAGTTGTTTTTCGGCGCTTTCCTGCGCCGGATTGAATTTCTTGCTCATATTGCTTAGCGCAGCCAAGTTTCTAAAGATTTTGCGCGTTTAATAAAAATTAGACCTCCAGCGTTCGTTGAGTCTTCTTGCGTTTCGACCTTGTCTCTCCTCCCTAGTAGCGTGTCACACAGAGAACGAAAAGAGGCGCACGGAGATTTTTGCCCGATGGCAATGGAGCAACAGTATTTCTTTCTAGTCAGCTGAAAGTTACCGATACTAGGCACCAAACTTTCAAGAATTTTTGTTATGTGCCGCTGTAGTAAATTCATGAGGCGCATGTGGGCACTTCTACGTGACAAAGGTTTCTGCGAACATAAGGAAATCGGGGGCTGAGAATGAATTATGTACTACTTGAATGCTTGATGTTCTAAAGTTGAGAAGTGAGAAAAGTATTACACAGCCAGAGAAACTGCAAGTTATTCGGCTTTACTATACTATTGAAATTAAATGTGACGAAAATTGTTACAGTTAGCCTGCTTTTCCCGAATGTCACGCGTTTCTATCCTGAGCAGTAGAGTGTTCTAACTGGCCAAGCTGAGCTTGCAGCTCTTACGGCAAAAAAATTGTGGCAGTGATCAGTTGGGGAACGAGATAAGCGTGTATGGCATAAATTTTTAGGCAATTACACACCGCCTAATGTGTGTGGCCGCTGATGATGCAGAAATCATTTGCACAAAAATGTGTTAGAACTGGTATAGAGCCTAATCATGCTTTGAAAACACTACTAACTCCACACAAAAGGCATGTGAGATTCTACAAGTCACTTAAAAGTTCTTTATGAATAAGGGCCCGACTTTTAGCCCTTTTATCCAAAAAAGTATTTTTACCAATCCGAAGTAAGCCAGGTTCTCGAAGCACGTGAGGTCCTGGAAGAACATGTCGGTCTGGTGGCAAAAGCTGACTATCTTGCGAACTTCGTCTCGCTGAGTTGTCACATTCAACTCGCAGACCTTGGCAACACCAGCTGTAGGGCTTTGCGTGCCTGCGCGTGTTAGGCAATGCGTTGTTGTAGAACTGGAATACACGCGGCGAGTCGACAAGAGTGCAATGCAAGTGGGCAATTTATTGGGGATTTCAGGGCACCTACCTTATAAGATGTCCATTTGCCTTACACGTAAACGAGAACAGATGACACTAGAGTATACAGAGATTATGAATTGTCGCCAAGATTAATTACACGGCGAGCAATTAGTTTAGGTTTACGGTTTATGGGAGTTCAATGGCCCAATGAGATTCAGGCTATGAGGCGCCGTAGTGAAGGGCTCCGGAAATTTCAACCACCTGGGGTTCTCTAACGTGCGCTGACATCGCACAGTAGAAGCGCCTCTCGAATTGCGCCTCCATCGAAATTCGACCGCCGCGGCCGGGATCGAACCCGCGTCTTTTGAGTCCGCAGCCGAGTGCCATAACCACTGAGCCATCGCTCTGGGCAAGAGCAATTAGAGTACACCGAGTAGAGGCTTGGAGAATATAGAAAACCATGACCTAGGTTTCACTATCGATTACTGACGACGTTTCGACTGAACACATTATATTGTTTTGCTCATCAAAATATATATTGCAAGAACAAGACATATTTTTTTTACTTTGATGTGACGTTTGTGAAGTATTCCCGAGACATTTTGATAGTAATATTTGAGACCTGTTTTATTTTCTTTAGGCAGGTTTTAAACTCTTGAAGCTGTTCTATAACCCAGCCAATGGCCGCCAGTTTCAGTGATACAGGAGATTTAGGGAAATGTTCTCGATACGATCTAGAAACGCTTAAATAACGCTCAACCAGGACTGAAAAACCCGTGCGGAGTTTTAAATAATTTCCTAATGCATTACCTGTGTACAGAGAGTGGAATAGAATTCTGTGGAGACTGCGCTGCAATTGCGCTTAAACAAAGTCGAGGGGAATAGAAAAAAACGAGCAGAGGTTTCGCACTTGTTAAGCCTTTTAATACAGGTAAGAGCTCTGTTAAACATTGTTACGCACGGTTTGGCGCTAGAGTCCGTGTCAGTCCGTACTGACCTGGACTGACACCTGCAGTGACATCGCACAGCACACCAGCCCCTTTTGCATTTCGCCTCCATTGAAACGCGGCTGCCGCGTAGCGGTTCGAACTCGGGTACTCCGACTCAGAAAGATGTGGAAAAAACGTTTTATTATAAGGGGCGTTGCTTCTTCAACGCTAATAGTCGCTGTTAACGAAGGGATATGAGCGGTGCCCATTTTAGAAAGGCACGAATAAAGGAACTGGAAAGACGGAGCAAATGTATATTGAAGCTATCGTGCCGAATATCATATCGCAGACACTTCGACGAACTATTGGGGTCCTTTTATGCTACGCTTTGTAGGTCTCCAGGTAGATGTTTTATGCACTGGTGTTTCAATTTAAACACACAAAACATGGGTTGGGGTTAATCTGCAGCACCCAGCAGAAAAGGTCGTGCCATATTTCTTTAGACACTATAAAGCCCAGCACCGTCCCTTGGGCTCCAGGAGCTCCACATATAGAGTGGTAAGCGGTAGGTTCGCGCTATAATACGTGAGGTGCGTTACTGAGTGCTATTTAGTCGGTGAGTGTGATAGCGGCAGCGGCGTTCTAGGCAGGCGGGATTATTCTCACATTTTTACTATCGTCAAGTCATGCAACATCAGCGTCCACCATGGGAAAGGCGAAAATTGACTCGATTTTTAAGGTTGACTCCGAACAACCTGATATCTTACTTTGATATAGTTTGGTTTTGCGGTACCGGTGCCATATGTATGTACTGCGCCGAACTCTCTTGCCGGATTGAGTTTGGTAGTACGTGAAGCCCGCAGGTTTCGAGCAGCCGAACACCGCTCCCTTTGTTGACACCGAATGTGCTCACAACTTTCGCACGCAGTATAACTGTGATCGCAGATTGCGACCGAAGCATAACGAGGAATAAGAAAATTTGGCTTGACGGCATAATATGTAGTTCTTTATGACGTGGACATTAAGCGCTATGCTACTCATGCAAATCAATATTTTCTATTGCACTGCATTTTATTGTACTGTAGTGTATTGAAATGAATATGATGATATTAATATTGGATTGTGAAATACGTGCCAAGTGATTTCCATGCTGATTTACACTTGGTGGACTACGGTGTGCCTATCCTACGTCATTGTGGAGGACGGCATTTTTTGCATATATTGTATTCCAGGGCTTAACATGTCCTTTTGACCCTCTCACTTACCTGTCAGGATGCTGAGGAGAGTAGACTTTCCCGCGCCATTGTGTCCCAGAAGAACTGTCACCCTTGATTGGTAAATTCTCAAGTCGAGGCCATTCAGGACGCGTTTACTTCCGAATACCTGGCGCGAATGGTAAGTGAGGAAATTGAATGCTATTTCGTTTCTTCCTAAAGCGAGCATTCAGCGCTAATTTTTTCTTTTCATTTAAAAAACTGGACAGTGCAATTTGTGCATACATACGGCGACATTCTGGCATTCATTACCGAGTTGTATTGTAATTCTTATAACGCAATTCTGTTCCCATCCGGCAATTCGCAACTGGGCATTAAAAACTTGAATATCGCAGAAACTAATCTTACAAGTTTTGAGCAATCGAAGGTAGGATCGTTAATGTCATGTCCATGCAGAAAACAGTCGTGTTTTGAGTGCACATCTTAGTACGCTACCGATTCACCGTACTTTTGATTGCGACCGTGCACAAGAGTACGGTGAGCGTCCCGATTACTTTTGTTGCTATGGTTAGCGGAGTGCTGTGCCAGTAGTCGCGCGTATATTCCAAGAGCAATTCAAAGTTCTCCATTACTGAAGGTACAAAGAAGCGGTGCATCTTTTATAGGCAGTGGAATGTACAAATAGAACCTCATATGAAAAAGTATATAGACTATGGAGCTAGCTTTTAAGGCGTGCATTGACACTGCGTTTCAAACTGACGAATATTTCAAGCTTTTGTTTGTCAAGACTTAAGACCCCTGTCACTTTCAAGACATGTCAACTGCAGAGAACGAGCCGCTCGATGTGGCAGAGAACCTGACCTCTTGTGCTGCATATCGACGCGAAGGCTAGAAGAAGGCGTTAATCAAAAGTACAGCTTTGTTTGCTATCCACTTCTTGCGCAGTTGCTCTGGACAGAGTAGGAGACATCTCGAATATTCATTGGCACAACTCTCGTATTTTGCTTGCGTCGCCAGAATTCGTTTAAATGACGGTGACGAGGTCATCACATTACTGTTGTAGTATCAGTCTGGCATTGAGTCCCACTACGATTGAGGAGAGAAAGCCCTGCTGTTTAGAATTTGTGGTCTGTTACCGTGCGATCTAAGTCCCCTAAAAAGTGTGCCCTGATGTGGGGACAGTACGTCTGTGTCCAAGACATGGCACTTGCCGTTTTTATCTTCCGGAAATGAGTGGGAAGAGTGCGTAGTGAAATGCTGGATATCGGGACGCTTGTGTCTGCATTTACGCAGGGTGGGAGCTCATAATCTCCAAAGCCCTTGCTGTATTCGTTCCCAGTGGGAAACCGCTGAAGTGTTTCTTGCATTCTCGGAATTTTGCTCTTACCAGCACCCGCATAGACTGCACAAAACGAAAACAATTTTTAGATGCGCCTTTGTAGACACACTGCCATATTTAATGTTTATCTCACTGACTTCTTTTTCATGTTTCTGTATTGCCCAAGGAGAAACATTCCTCTTAAGCACTCATTCAGATCTTCGTGCTTGAAAATAATGGTATCATACGAAGAGCTCGGTTTGATTCCTATCGAAATATCAAGGTTGTAATATTTTTTATATCGAAATATTTTTACTCGTATTAACAGGCCTTCGGGGAGCCATTTTTCATCATCATTAGCCTGACTGCGCTCACAGCAGGGCAGATGCCTCTCCTATATCGCCCCAATTAATCCTGTCCTTTGACATCTGCGGCCACCGTATCCCCGCAGACTTCTTAATCTCACCCGCCCACCTAACTTTCTGCCACTCCCTGCTATGCTTTACTTCTCTTTGCGCTTTGTAAGGCGTTTTGTAAGGAGGCTTGAATAAAAAAAAACGTATTTAACAACTGTGAGCTACATTTCGCGTGAGTCTACAGTTTCATTCGATATTCGAAAGGTCGAAACAATTGCAGCACTCTGTCTGGAATGTGAACTTGGGCAGTCCCTGGAAGAAGGTGTAAGCAAATGCTTGGCCAACACGCGGTCGGCCCTTAAGTGGCCTCCCCACCTTGGTAAGGTTGTGGGCGACGACGATCAGAGGAACGTCGCCAGGAAGCTCCTCAAATCGGTCGGTCTGTCTGGGCTTGGGCTTGACATTCACCGCGCTCTCCGACTGAGGCATCCAGTAGCTTGGCTGTCAAAAGAAAAGTTGCATCCAGATTTGTAACCATTCGCTTGACGTGCTGATAGATACGAAGATGGCTACCGCCACTATTATCGCGTAAGCAATACTACGCCAGGTTTAGCCTTTCGCGTAGGGGCGGCGCGAGGCACGGTTGACCTTTAGAGCGACCGCAGTGAGCCCCCATTTCAAGCTGTCGGGTAAGGGCAGCGCGAGGCACAGCGCACTACAGCTGCAGCCGCGCCGCTGCCGAGTGGAGGCGCTGCCGTCGTCGCGCTCTCGCCAGCTGTGGGAGTGTGGAAAGGAGGCTGGAGAACGAGGGGGGTGAGGAGGGGTGGTATAAAATGCGTTCGCTCGCTTGGGGGGACGAGGGGGTTCTTTCGACGAGTTCTTGAGCAGTTGTTCTTTCAACTGAGGAGTATCTGTTCTCGCTTCGGCGGGCGCGGCTTCGGCCGCTTCTTTTTGAGCAGCGACCGCTCCGGCGGACGCAGTTGTTGCTGCGACGCGCGTCTTTTCTTTCCTTTACTCTGATCTTATAACTCTTCTCTATCTGCACGTGGCAGCGGTGGTGGCTTGGCTCGAGCCAGTAGCAGGCCCGTGCAACTTCCTCTTCATCCTTCTCTCAGTCACAACAACAACAACAACGAGGGGAGTTAGAGTATGTTCTCGCTTCGGCGAGCGCGGCTTCGGCCGCTTATCTGTTTTTTGAGCAGCGTCCGCTCCGGCGGACGCAGTTGTTGCTGCGACGCGCGTCTTTCCTTTCCTCTCTCTCCTTCCTCTGATCTTTTAACTCTTCTCTATCTGCACGTGGCAGCGGTGGTGGCTTGGCTCGAGCCAGTAGCAGGCCCGTGCAACTTCCTCTTCATCCTTCTCTCAGTCACAACAACAACAACAACAACAACGAGGGGAGTTAGAGTATCTGTTCTCGCTTCGGCGAGCGCGGCTTCGGCCGCTTATCTGTTTTTTGAGCAGCGTCCGCTCCGGCGGACGCAGTTATTGCTGCGACGCGCGTCTTTCCTTTCCTCTCTCTCCTTCCTCTGATCTTTTAACTCTCCTCTATCTGCACGTGGCAGCGGTGGTGGCTTGGCTCGAGCCAGTAGCAGGCCCGTGCAATTTCCTTTTCATCCTTCTCTCAGTCACAACAACAACAACAACAACGAGGGGTGGTAAAAATGCGTTCGCTCGCTTCCCGGTACGAATGGAGTATCTGTTCTCGCTTCGGCGAGCGCGGCTTCGGCCGCTTCTTTTTGAGCAGCGTCCGCTCCGGCGGACGGAGTTGTTGCTGCGACGCGCGTCTTTAAATAAAAATAATAAATAAATAAATAAAAGAAATAAAAATGTGTACGGATGGCGGTGCCGTCTAGCGCGGCCTTCCTTAATGCCGGTGAAAACATTTGCTGCTAATAGGCTCCACAAAAGGCGCGGAGGCCGCTTATTTGACACACGTGAGACAGGTTATTTCATAGAAAGTAGTTGCCAAGACAATCACGCTCGTGTTCGGTGCCGAGCCTACAATCTCTGCATGTAGCAGAAGCTGGCTGTGTCGAGATAGAGCGCGAGCAGTTTTCAGTTTTCACTTCAACCGCATTTCGTACCGAACGATTCTGGAGGAAAGCATTTTTGAGCAGGAAGTAGTTAATGAGAGCATTTTTTATGTTGTAAACTTTCACTGGAACAATCGATATGTATTCGCAGATCTCCCTTGGGCTGACTTACATTTTTCTTGTATAAATGTTTTTTGTATCGTCAAAAGACTTCTCCTTTTGCTTTCTACGGCAGTATTAACTGCTCGATGCGAGCGATGGAAAAACTTTAAAAGAAAGATTTTGTAACCAATCAGAAGAAAGTACTCGTACTTTCAATATACCTATAACAGTTTCTTAATGTTTTCCAAGTTTCAAAAATTTTGTCCAAGAATATTGGACATGCGTGGGCACATTCTGCAGTATTTTGCAACCACACCAGAAGGAATCTCGTCACGGCGATTGACTTAATAGTTATGACCAAACACAGCCCGAAGCTCTTCAAGCTGAAGTGGCTCCGCGAGGGGCGTGCAGACGGCAATTCAAATGCATGCGTAACAGACCCTCTTCATTCTTCTAACCAGCGGCTCATGCCTCCTTCCTTTTTATTTGCAAGCATGAGGTAATCTTGCGTTTTATGGCTAGTTTTATTGCTTCCAGGATATACCATTGCCACTGGCATGTAACGCTGAAAAATGTTAGCGCAACTGGGATTAACAAACAAAGGAAGGAGTCACATTCACAACGGCTTCTGTATGCAGCCCCTTTGAATCTGTCTTCTACCTTCTGCGGAGACGTTTCTCTAAGCAAAATCCATTTGCTCAGGATCATACTTCACCTGCGGTTGGCAAAATTGGTTCTCATGCAGAAAATACTGAACAAGTGAATACGCCCTCAGGAGAGGACAGAGTAACTTCTCTCCTTTTGGAAAAATTTATAGTCCAAGCTCTTTTGCTCCACTACTACTTTTTTCATATGTGCACTGCGACAGTTCATCCGAACTACCAAGTAGATAGATCTTCCTCATGCGGTCACTTCAATAATGAAGAAGCTAGACATAAAATGGCTAACCTTCCCCCATTCTTGCGTAGTTTTCTTTTCAAGTTTCGAAAGCATGGCTCTTATAGATAAAAAGGGCTACAGCTCGGCTTATCATGTCCTGGTGAAGAGCGCCCCTTTTTACCACGATAGCGCCAAAGGACCATTTACCATTAGAAATTAGAAAGGACCATTAGAAATCACGAGTATGACCCTGTCAGGTTGTCCAGAGAGCAACCTGGGACGCAGGTGGGCAACCTAGGTCACGTGACCTTGCGGCATCGTCACAACCTGACCGTCGGATTGTTTGCAAACTGCCCACCGCGGAAGGAGGCAGTGAAATTAATCATTGGTTGATCAGGAGAGGGAAATAACTAGAAGAATAAAAATGGGGTGGAGCGCATATGGCAGGCTCTCTCAGATCATGAATGGTAGCTTACCAATATCCCTGAAGAGAAAAATACACAACAGCTGTATCCTACCGGCACTCACCTATGGGGCAGAAACGTGGAGGCTAACAAAGAGGGTTGAGCTTAAGTTAAGAACAATGCAGCGAGCTATGGAAAGGAAAATGATAGGTGTAACGTTAAGAGACCGGAAGAGGGCGGAGTGGGTGAGGGAACAAACGCGGGTTAATGACATCTTAGTTGAAATCAAGCGGAAGAAATGGGCTTGGGCAGGGCATGTAACGCGAAGGCAAGATAACCGCTGGTCCTTAAGGGTAATGGAGTGGATTCCAAGAGAAAGCAAACCTAGCAGGGGACGGCAGAAAGTTAGGTGGGCGGATGAGATTAAGAAGTTTGCGGGGATACAGTGGCGGTAACTGACAAAGGACAGGGTTAATTGGAGAGACATGGGAGAGGCCTTTGCCCTGCAGTGGGTGGAGTCAGGCTGATGATGATGATGATGATGATGATGATGATGCTCAGGAACAGGAGCTTGAGCCACACAAGGCCCACCACAGGGAGCACTGCGCCATGAGGGGTATGAGGACTCCCAGGGATGTATAACACTAAAGTAGAGAATGATCTTATGCGTGTATGGAAATGAACCACTTAAGCTATCGCGTCATACTCTTAAGGCGGAGCTCAGGTGTGTCTCCTCCATTCTGCCTGGAATTCTTCGTTGCTCTTGTCGTTAGGAACTCACCATGAACAAAAAGAAGGGGCTCTGCTGCATTGTGGATGCCCACGGAAGAACTCTTGACAGGTACCACGTTAGGAACAGCATGGCTAAATCGGACAATACCATGACGGTCCAGATGTCTACGATTGTGACGTTGTCGCGTTCCAGTACCCTCCTGGACACCGTCCTCCAATCAGCGCTTCCTGCAATGCCCGGGAGCCGAGCAGTTATTCGGCCCGTAAGTTACCTGCAACAAGGCTTTAAACCGCTTTCATGACTATATCTATGCGTCAGAGTGCATCTGCATCAATTTTTGTTATTGATCTAGAAACTGAGCTGTTTGATGAAAGCTTCATTTCGGATGACTTTATGTGCAGAAATGGTGGACAGTCTAGAGAATTTGGACTTCTAAAATGCAGTCGAAGTTTCGCAGTACCTAGCTTCGTACGCCTAACAAAAATTCGTAAAAATAAGGCGATCAATAAGTCATGGCCAAGGATTAAGCAGTTATGTAATCGATTCCTTACTTTAGATAATCGTCAAACCAACAGAGTACAAATACATTCAAAAAGAATAGGAAAATAAATTTCACATTCATCACCCTTCCTTTTCCTATTGTTTCTACGCTTATGCGCTTCAAGGTATGTCTGTTGGAAAGTTGCCCATCAATTCGTTGTAAATAGCAGCGTTTAAGAAGTTCCGCCCAAGCTAAAAAAATATGGTAGGAAGTAATAGACTGACGTTCTGTTATCAGAAAAGAAGATCAACCCCTGTGGTTCACTATTAAAAGCTCACAATATTTAGGAGGTGAGAAACCAAAGAATCTGTGTACGGCGGGCCACCAAGATCAGATTACGTACAAGGTATACGGAAGGAATGGTGCGCCAAAACTTATACACTTGTGGACAACTGTATGCGTGTGAGAATGAAAGCCACGTAAATGTTGGAATACAATAGCACTACCGTGTCGCTAAGCATTTCGAAAGTTGTCAGCGGTCTGTCCATTCTCAATAGCGAGGCCGCTGTCCCAATTTACAGGAGACATCAGATATCAAGGAATAACCGTGCGAGACAAAGCAAGGCCTTTCATATTTGCAGAGAATCTTCTTTACTTTAGTTTTTCAACAGAACACATGAATGGTTTTATTTTTGTAGAGGACCACAGAATTCCATACAAAGTGTCCCAGTGGTTTAGGAATGTACCATCGTAATACAAGGTTTTTGAGAAAACACCCGAGGATCTATGTATCCACTTTCTCATTCAAAGAGGCGCATAAAGCCGTAATGGCAAAAATAAAGCAGCGGTTAATTTTCGAGCATTTGATCATCGCTGTACGCGTCGCTTGTACGAAACTTGTAAAACACAGAAAAGAATCATCAAAGGGTATGTCGCGATACATGCAGCGGCACCGAGACGTATTGTGGTGAAGGCACTGACCTTCGAAGTCCCTCGCCAGAAAGAGTATCCTCAGGACAGAAACCATTCCTCTGACAGGATGTAGGCTGTTGTAGAGTTTCTCCGTTCTGGGCTTCAAAATATATGCCGCTACCGATGGCGACTGTGCGTCGCTGTCTACTCCGATGATGTAAACCAGCACGCCGACTATGAGACCCATCCAGCCTAGTGTGACAGAAGAGTGAGAGAAGGGGAGACATGGGGGGGGGGGGGGGGGGAATTCCAAGTCAGTTTGATGTGAATAATGAGAACACTTCAGGGCAGAGCCATGAGGACAATGTCACGATCTGTCCACATCAGCAGTTCTTCCCTTTGTTTCATACCAGTTTGCGCAATTATTTTCTTTTCCGTGTTTATTTAAAGTTTTGAAACCTCCTTTTACTGCGTTATAATCCCGCTTGATTTTGTGTCAGGTGCTACCCGATTTGTATTTGGGAATCAGGCATTGCCACGCTTTTACGCCGTAATCAATGAGGTCTGCTTACGAATTTGAGCTTGGGATTCCAGCCACCCCAGACTACATTTATCCTGACGAAAATTACGTAAACTGGAAGGAGCTGCTATTAAGACACCATGGGGTGTGGACATTTCCTGTGGATACTGCCTTTACTCCCATATTAAATGGCAACGAGAACTAACGCGGCTACGGGAGCCAATATATTGTCACGTTCTAGTGACGGCAGTCCAGCGGTCAGGAAGACACGAGAAATACTTGCAAACGAAGCTCTTTATTTGGGCTGACTTGCGCCCGCAAAAGAACTGAATCACTCGGCGGCGGCGTAAGCAACAAGCGTGCTCGTCAGTCGTCGAACCACGAATAGCCGCTGCTCGCAGCATCGTTCAATTTAAAGGCCGGCAAGGAAACTTCGAGATAACAGGTCGAGATCATCTAGAGTAATCTAGAAACACGTAGATGCAGCTGTTCATGGCTGTGAACAATCGAGATAAGTCCGGTCGCTTCTCGCGTCACGAACAAAAATGATAACAGCCCTTTCCTGCAGCCTTGAGCGTGAACGAACAAACAATACAATGATACGTGGCATTACCCCCCTTCCAAAGAAGCATCGTCTCGATGCTTTAAAATGAAAATAAACACGGAGAATGAAACTTCGAGTCCTTCAGCGTTCATAATATGGCTTCAGGCGTACGACATGTACGACTTCCGGGCGTGGGCGGCGTCGCTGAGATGCTGTCGTGCCGTCGGGGATGACTTCATAGTCGAGGTCACCGATGCGACGGAGAACCCTGTACGGGCCAAAGTAGCGTCGCAGCAACTTTTCGCTCAATCCGCGGCGGCGAACTGGCGTCCATATCCAAACCCGATCACCTGGCTTGTAATGCGTGTCGCGTCGGCGCAGATTGTAGCGTCGGGCGTCGGTGTGCTGCTGGTCTTGAATGCGAAGCCGCGCAAGTCTTCGGGCTTCCTCGGCGCGATGAAGGTAGGCGGCGACGTCGAGATTGTCTTCGTCGGAAACGTGCGGGAGCATTGCGTCGAGTGTTGTCGTGGGCTTCCTGCCGTATACCAGCTGGAATGGGGTAAACCTGGTTGTCTCCTGGACGGCAGTATTATAAGCGAAGATCACGTAGGGCAGAATGGAGTCCCACGTCTTGTGTTCGGCGTCGATGTACATGGAGAGCATGTCTGCGATGGTTTTGTTCAGACGCTCTGTGAGTCCGTTGGTTTGCGGATGATAGGCAGTGGTCCTCCGATGGCTTGTCTGGCTGTAGTTTAAAATGGCTTGCGTGAGCTCCGCTGTAAACGCCGTTCCTCTGTCTGTGATGAGCACTTCCGGGGCGCCGTGTCGCAGGAGAATTTGTTCGACAAAAAATTTTGCGACTTCTGTTGCGGTACCACTAGGCAACGCTTTTGCTTCGGCGTAGCGGGTCATGTAGTCGGTGGCCACGATGATCCACTTGTTTCCTGATGAAGAGGTCGGAAAGGGGCCGAGGAGGTCCATCCCTATTTGCTGAAAGGGCTTAGTTGGCGGTGGTATGGGGTTCAGGAGTCCGGCTGGTCTAGTCGGAGGCGTTTTGCGTCGCTGACACTCACGGCACGTTTTCACGTAATGGGAAACGTCGGTAGCTAGCCGTGGCCAATAGTACTTCTCCTGGATGCGGTGCAACGTGCGAGCAATCCCGAGATGTCCTGCAGTCGGCTCATCATGACATGCCTGCATAATTTCTTGCCTGAGATTTTTGGGCACGACAAGAAGATGCACTGTCCTGTTCGGCGCGAAGTTCTTCTTCAGGAGGACATTATTGTGAAGGACGAAGGACGACAGTTGCCGCTTGAACCCTCGGGGAGGCGATGCGGTCTTGCCTTTCAGATAATCAACTAGGCTTTGCAAATCAGGATCCGAGTGCTGCTGCTGCGCGAAACTGCTGGCGCTTACCGGTCCTAAGAAAGCGTCGTCGTCTTCCTCTTCGGGTGCTGCGTCGACAGGAGCTCGTGACAAGCAGTCTGCATCGGAATGCTTGCGGCCAGATTTGTAGACTACAGTTATGTCGAATTCCTGAAGACGCAGGCTCCAACGAGCAAGGCGGCCGGAGGGATCTTTCAAATTGGCCAGCCAGCACAGAGCATGGTGATCACTCACAACCTTGAATGGTCGTCCGTATAGGTAAGGGCGAAATTTGGACGTGGCCCAAATAATGGCGAGGCATTCTTTCTCTGTCGTCGAATAGTTGGCTTCGGCTCTCGACAGTGAACGGCTAGCGTACGCGATAACTTTCTCCTGTCTGCCATTTTTCTGAACGAGGACCGCTCCTAAGCCCACGCTGCTTGCATCGGTATGAACTTCGGTTTCGGCGTTTTCATCAAAGTGCCCGAGCACAGGAGGGGACTGTAAGCGGCGCTTCAGCTCGTTGAAAGCTTCCTCTTGTGGCCTTTCCCATTTAAAAGGCACCTCAGCCTTGGTAAGTTGAGTCAAAGGTTCAGCGATGCGCGAAAAGTTCTTGACGAATCGTCGGTAATAAGCGCACAATCCAAGGAATCTGCGTATAGCCTTCTTGTCATTAGGCTGTGGAAACTCTGCGATCGCAGCCGTCTTCTGGGGGTCTGGGCGAACTCCATCCTTGCTTACGACGTGACCAAGGAACAGCAGCTCCTCGTAGGCGAAGTGGCATTTCTCTGGTTTCAGTGTCAGGCCTGAAGACTTGATCGTTTCCAGCACTATCCGAAGCCGTCTGAGGTGGTCTTCAAAGCTTGAGGAGAAGACAACAACGTCATCTAAGTAGACTAGGCAAATCTGCCACTTCAAGCCTGCGAGCACCGTATCCATTACTCGCTGGAACGTCGCTGGGGCAGAGCAGAGGCCGAATGGCATCACCTTGAACTCGAAGAGTCCGTCTGGCGTGATGAACGCAGTCTTCTCGCGATCTCTTTCGTCGACTTCAATTTGCCAGTAGCCGCTCTTCAGGTCCATCGATGAGAAGTACTTAGCGTTGCACAGCCGGTCCAGTGTATCGTCGATGCGGGGGAGGGGGTAGACATCCTTCTTCGTAATGTTGTTCAGGCGGCGGTAATCGACGCAAAAGCGAAGGGTGCCGTCTTTCTTTTTCACTAGGACGACCGGTGCTGCCCAGGGGCTCCTCGATGGCTGTATGACGTCGTCACGAAGCATTTCCTCAACTTGCTTGCGGATAGCTTGGCGTTCTAGCGGCGATACGCGGTAGGGGCTCTGTCGCAGTGGTCGCGCGTGTTCGTCTGTGACAATGCGGTGCTTGGCAAGCCGGGTTCGTCGCACATTCGATGCTGATGAGAAGCAATCGGTGTACCTTTGAAGAAGACTGCGTATTTGGTCTTGTCTGCTCCGGGGTAATGCAGGGTTGATGTCGAACGTGGGTTGATGGCCTTGGTCAGATAGTTCTGCGGGTTGGTCGGGTAGGGCAAATACGTCTCTGATGTCTGCCAGCTCGTCGAGGAAAGCGATCGTCGTACCTTTGTTTAGATGCCGGTATTCTTCGGTGAAGTTGGTTAGTAACACCTGGGCTTGGCCATTTCGGATTTCGGCGACTCCCCTCGCGACGCCCAATCCTCGATCCAGGAGTAACTGGGTGTTCCCCTCGATAACGCCTTCGGCATTTTCGATGTCTCCAGTACCTATGCCGACGAGAACACTTGATCGGGGTGGCACGCTCAATGCTTCATCGAGGACGTTTAAGGCAACGTGATGAGTCGCGCTCGTCGCAACAGGTATGGCTTTTTCCGTGGAAAGCTTGATCGACTTAGATCGAAGGTCGATGATCGCCCGATGTTCGTTCAGGAAGTCCATTCCCAAAATCACGTCTCTCGAGCATTGCTGTAGGATCAGGAAGGTTGTCGCATAGGTTCTCCCATTTACAGTAACTCTCGCGGTGCAGCGTCCTGACGGCGTAATCAGGTTGCCACCTGCGGTGCGGATCAGCGGGCCATCCCAGGTTGTTGTTACCTTCCTGAGTCGGACAGCGAGTGGGCCACTCATGACAGAGTAGTCAGCTCCCGTGTCCACCAAGGCAGTAACCGCGTGACCGTCGACCGTAACTTCAAGGTCACTTGTACGCGTTCTCGTATTGTACGTTGTCTTCGGTGTCCGATCACGGCTTCGTCGAGTAGTGAGGCTGCGGTGGGCGTACTGCGACGTTACTTCACTGGGCAGCGGTAAAAGCTTCAATTCTGGCCGCGTCGTCGTCGTCGTCGTCGGTCTCGTCGTCGTGGCATGGTCTTGAGTACTCGTCGATGGAGGATCTTTGTCATTGCGCTTAGAAGCAACCTCACCTCCAGAGGCTGCTTTATTTAGTTTAACCTTCGGGGGCTGGGGGAGCGTCCACGCACGGCGTAACCTCGGCTAGGAGATACAAAGCGCTGGGACGATGGCGACGGGGAACGTGATAGGCGGCTCGGCGATGAGTATTCTTCCCGACGTAAAAACTCCTCGATTTCGGCTGGTCGCTGGCCGGGTCGGGGTCGTGGAGCGTCGTAAGAGAACCCTCGGATGCCCAGTCTTCTGTATGGGCAGTGCCGGAGGACGTGACCGGCTTCTCCACAGTGGAAGCATAGTGGGCGGCGCTGGTCGGGAGTTCTCCACTCGACGCATTTCCTCGGCCGTGTATGACGCTCGTAGGACGGGCGAGTTGGGGCGAAAGGGCGGCGCTCCAGCGCAGCTGGCTAAGGGCGATAGGGGCTTGGGTCCCGTCGTCGAGGTACAGGACGGCGCACTGCTGCGGCGTAAGTCTTGGCTGGAGGCTCCAGAGGCTGCATGGTAGACTGGAGTCAGGTCTTCCGGCGAATAACTCAAAGGGCTGGCGTCACGACTTGCTGGGGTTGTTCGGTACCTGGAAGGCTACCCCGCACCTCCACCAGATGTCACGTTGTAGCGACGGCAGTCCAGCGGTCAGGAAGACACGAGAAATACTTGCAAACGAAGCTCTTTATTTGGGCTGACTTGCGCCCGCAAAATAACTGAATCACTCGGCGGCGGCGTAAGCAACAAACGTGCTCCTCAGTTGTCGAACTACGAATGTCCGCCGCTCGCGGCATCGCTCAATTTAAAGGCGGCAAAGAAACTTCCACATAACAGGACAAGATCATCTACAGTAATCTAGAAAAACCTAGATGCAGCCTTTCATAGCTGCGATCAATCGAGATTAGTCTGGTCGCTTCTCGCGTCACGAACAAAAGTGATAACAACCCTTTCCTGCAGCCTTGAGCGTGAACGAACAAACACTACAGTGATACGTGGCAATATTTCTTTACAAGCAACGAACATGTCCATCATTTTCGGACAGAAATTTTTAAAATTGGAAAATTTTAGACAGTGTTACGGAAACATTGAAAGCAACGGTGCACTCTTCCTAAATGTAGCAAAATCTTTCTTCTAAAGTGTTTCCATCGCGTCGAACAGTCAAGACTGCCATAGAAATCCAATGGGGGATGCTTTTGATAGCAAAAACGTCAAAAATTTTTCAAAATACAGTACAAATCTGCCGTCCGGTGATGCGCTGATATATTGATTGTTATGGTGAAATCTTGCATTATATGAAAAATGGTATTCATAGATGGTTTCCCGCTGAATACTTTTGTCCCGAATTGTGGGGTGTTTACTGCAGATTATTTGAATATTACGGGAGATTCCGCATTTATTTCCGTATTTCTGACGGTGTCGTATACGGTAGACAAGAGCCGTGGCGAAGAACAAAGAATAGAAACAAAAAATTGGAATAAAATTTGCAGACCCTATGGTTTAAGAAAAATCTTTGTTCGGAGTATTTGTCCGACAGATGCAGACATAAGTAAATGCATCACGGTGCTGAAGCAGGAACTGTGTTCAATGCAGCGTTTCTACGCGCCTTCAAGCTGCTCACGCCTTGCATTCGCCGCGTCATAATAGCGCTTTTGAACAAATACGGTGACTTTTCTGGCGGCGCTTTGTTCGTAGCAACTGTCGGCGTGTTCACACCTCTCAAAACCGGCGCGTCTCGAGCTTTTGTAGCCGCCGGGAGTGTGCACAATCATGCTAGTGACCAATAACGCCTGAAAAGCCCGGCGCGCCGCTGCTGCGTCTGGTTAGTTTAATGGCATTGCTCTGCCTTCCACTCTAGTTCTTGCAGACGGTGTGGCGGCACAAATACGTCTCGGTCGCCCGGTGGTATTGCACATGGTTGCTTTGCTGAATTCGGCGCTGGCTGCGGCAGTTTCAACGAGAGTAGCTGTACAATGATCCTGTTGGTTTATTCAGCTGAAGTTTTCCGAAGGTGCTAGATTGTAATAATTGCACGCGACGCGAATATGCGCGCGAATGAAGCTGAAGCCCACTGCAACATCTACAAGAAGCGTAGAAAGTGCCATTACACTCAGCGGCACCCGGTACGGTGGATCAGTGCGACCCGCTCCTGCTGTTCTTATTAGCGGGACATCACTTGCTAATGTAAAAATCAGAAGCTAGTGCCATATATAGCTGGTGTGCCCTTCTTGAGCATAAGCTGTGCTGCTTGCGTACTAACAGTCCTCCGTCAGAGTGTGTTGCCGAAGAAGGCTAAACTGATGGCAGCAGTTCAAACTTCGCCTACTGAGGTATGCGCTCGAGTGCTACGGTCACGAGTTGGGGCTTCAGCTCCGTTTGTGTGCATACGTGCGTTGCTGACTAGTTGCACGTGAGACCTCTTCTTGCCTCTGCGGCAGCCAGCAGCGGTTTCAGTGCAGAAACTGTGCGCAGTGGCGCCAAACGACAGCGGCGCATCCGTGTTGCAGCACCGCCTTGAGGTACCAGGGAGGAATGCAAAAGCTATGCTGTTAAACATACCAGAGGCAGAATACCAGGCGTTTCGCATATGCATCGTCAGTAGCGTGAAGGCATACACTCCCATGCGCAGAAGGAGCATTCCGAAGGTAGTGGTAGTCAGTGAGTGGAAGCCCGTCAGTAGAAGGTGTATTTTGAACCGCTTTTTGCGATCCTGGACAGCCACTGGAGGGAGCTTCGAAGGATGCACGTCCCGGACCCCGAGGTTGCCCGCGTGGTTTCCATTTCGCTCCATTCCTGCTAGGGGCGTTGAGGGGCGTAGGATTGAAGCGCACAAAGCAGATCTTGCTTTTTTCGCCGAAAGAGGACTAACCTGATAATGCTGCGAAACCGGAATGTTAAAGGGTCATGGAAATACGAGGAAAACGTGGCGCTTTTACAGGTCTCTAGTCAAAGCTACTCAGCTTCCAACTCCGGCTTATTGGCTTTCCAGTTCGAACTAAAAAAAACTGGAAATTGTTTAGGAAACACCAATTGCTTACACTGTGGAATGTTATAAACAAACAGATAGCGTTAGCCACTTACCTACAAATGCATTGTGATCCTACCGCCTTTTGTCATAAGTATCTTGTTCGAAAGCACACAGCTACAACACACGGCACATAAGTTATAATAAGGAAAAAATACGTCCGAACTACGGCGTCCAGAAACTTAGCTACAGAATTTCCAGTTTTTTAAACGATCACCATCCTGCTGTAAACATTAATCAAGAAAGCAAGTCATTGAAACCTTTCAAAAATTGCATCACCATGTATCTGTTGTCACTCCAGGCATAACCGTACTTTTCGTTTTTTTTTCGTTTTTATTCTGTTGTCTCTTATAGTATTTCTCCAACTGTACATAAATGTTCTAGATGAAATTACTGCAGTTCAGTGTTAATCAATCTTTTTTGTATTGCCATTTCGTATTGTGTTTATTTTATGCGCTTAATGTCTTGTGCTCTCGAATGGGAGCAAGAAGGGTGAGGACTCTTTGTCAGGCATCCATTTGCCTTTTAGTCTACGCCCTAGGGAACTGCACCATTGAGTTGTCTAAATAAACACTTTGACTTTGAACACCGACTCCAAAGTCGAGGGTTGCGCTCCGGGGTTTAAATGTAAGTTGCAGAATGCTCTAAGTTCCGTGTGCCGTAAAACTCTATGCTTGCTGAATAGCCACAGCTGGCCCAAGTTATTCCAGAAGCCGCCACTACGGTGTCCTTCGTAGCACACGTGAGTCGTCAAGACTTAAAATTCTATATTGCTTGCTCTCTCGAACAGCCACACCCCATGCACTTCAAATATGAGGTTAATAAATTAATTCATCACTCAGTCATTCACAAAAGACCGCTGTAAGTACCTTAAAGAAACGTCTTCGAAAAGCACTTTAGCATTCGAGTTCAGTAAGATGCCGCCCCGCCGCGGTGGCTCAGTCGTTATGGCGCTCGGCTGCTGGCCCGAAAGACGCGGGTTCGATTCCGGCCGCGGCGGCTGAATTTATTCGGAGGCGAACTTCCAGAGGCCCGTGTACTGTGCGATGTCAGTGCACGTTAAAGAACCCCAGGTGGTCGAAATTTCCTCAGCCCTTCACTACGGCGTCCCTAATACCCTGAGTCGCTTTGGGACGTTAAACCCTAATAAACCAAACCTTCAGTAAGATGCCAATTCACTGGCCGGCACTAGCCGGTTAGTAAACAATTCGAGTTTCAAACGTCTCGCTGCACAGTTTTAAAGCAGTAAATTGTCATTGGTAGCATAAATCAGCTGTAGCTAGGCGAGCGGGTTACGTGAAAGATCCAGGGAAGGAGAACATTTTCCGGTTGGTATATAGTTCAATGTCACACTTCGTTGCTTACCCCTCGGAAATGTCCAGACAGCCAGGGTGACCAGAAGTGAGTGACCAACGTGAAAGAAGATGAATGAAGCCACGAGAAGGCTGAGGTCTATACCCTCAATATATGGCTTCCATCCCAGCACTGGAGCACCCATCAAAGAGACGATAATAGCACCCTCGGATATTGCAAACACCATTGCCGTGGAAAAGTGGCCGAGAAAGAATTCTCTCTCTGAAAGACCCATGACGCCTTGAAAATCCTGCAGAAGAAAGAAAAGAATGTGATAAATTGTGGTTGCTCTCAGGTATGCGCTAATAAAGTTTTTCCTCTCGAAAAGATTTACGTGATGGACGGTTCCCTGTACATAGCTTGGACATTTTATCGGTAGGATTTCTTGCAGAATGTTTTTGTGAATAATTGCAATGCCACCTGGGAACGTGTTCTTTAAAACTTGATTTCCGATAAAACTCCAATATAAGGTGATCTCTAGAACTGTTGACTGCGTCGCAGAGAACCCGGAAGTGCCGCCCCCTAGCAATGATATAGTAGACCTGCTTGCGTTGAGTTTATTTAAAGTTCTCACAATACAAAGCAACATTGCCAGGGTGCCGGGAAAAAAGGGGAGAACTGATTCCCCTGACTAGGCCCTTGCCCCTCTACAGCTGTCGCAACACAAGCAGCACAAGCAATGGTGCATTACTATTGCTCATTATAATTAGCAACAAAACATAGCACAACACTTATACTTTTAGTGAAAAAAAAATGGAATGCGTTCAGCAAAAAGAAAGAACAAATTCAAGCACTTTTTACTGCAATATTAAAAAAATATATATAACCATCAGAAGAAAGTAGCTGACTTTCAGTACTCATGAAAAGAACGAGTTCCTGAGTCTGCTGCGTCAGTGGTCTGAGGAATAGATGGAACCGCTTCTGCTCTAATACCAAACCAGAAATAGCGTAGCGCTGCCTCGCGTCCGGGATGAGCGCTCATTGCAGGAGTCAAAGTCTGGGCCAGTTGGTACATACTTGAGAGGAAACCAGTCAGACAAAGCTCATATGATAGGAATACACACAATGATGTCTACTGGTGATAGTTATTATTCGATAGCTGATGCTTTTAATCGCTTTGCTGACACCCTCCGCGTGTTCGGGGCCGCCAGAGGTATTAGCAGTAATTGCTCACAACCAATCACTTTCAAAAATATTTTCATATAATAGCGCTAAAATAGAACATTGCTGAAATAGGGTAAGGGTGTCCGATAGACATGCAAGAGTATACCAAAGAATGTTGAAATAGCAAATTGATGCGAAGTTAATAATTCGCAGCACATCTTTTATTATTATTATTTACAAATAACGGGGGACACTAAGTCCAAGCAGGGTGGGTGAACAAATCAATCAGGCCACAAAAAAACGCAACACTTCAAAAAAGAACAACACAATATAGCAATAATTGGTTAAAACTCATGGGGCCATGGTTTAACTAGCTGATTCCAATCTGTTATTGTGCGTGGAAAGAACGAAAACATATGTATGTTCTAGCGAATATAGGTGTTAGAGAACTGGGATGGTGTTGACGAGTTTGTCTGGTTGGTGCCGGCGTTAAGTATGATGTGGGATCTAAACCAAGTTTGTTATGTAATAAGAGAGAAATAAATTCTAACCTAAGCTTTCTTCTCCGATGTTCAAGTAGTTCAATTTTATTAATCTCCATTAAAGTGGTTGGGGAGTCACACCTTGTCCAGGTGCCTTTAATTTAGTGCGAACTCGGTCTAGGGTCTCCATAGCGGAGAAAAATCTTGCTTGTACATCTTTTTTTGCCATAAGAACTATGACGCGAAGCGGCAAGAATTTGGTCCGGGCCATTGTCAAAATTTTGCCCAGGCCACCCGGAAATCTGACATCGGCCGATTTGGACAAAACAGATGTCCAACCATAATTCAGCGCGGCCGGCAGGATGATGACTTTCAAATTTGGCCCGCGCCATTGTCAAAATTTGCCCCCCACCCACGAAATTTAACCTTGGCAAATTTAGACCAAAATCTATGTCCAACCATAATTACCCGTGCGTGCCTGGCATGATGGGGACCTCAAAATTTGACCCCGGCCATTTCCAACAATTTGGCCTTGGCCAACCTCAAAAAAGTGATTCACGGCTTTTAGCTTTGCGAAATCTCGTTTCCATGCTGTCGCTTATGGTGTGAGCAAAGTCACGCGCTCTCGTACGCCGCACATCGGTTTAGGCGGAGTTTATCCACGACAATTTTTTTAACGTTTCCCACTGAGATTACTTGTGCAAACACTTATCTCGAGCAAGAAAGGGGCCTCAAGAAAGGTTTTGTTGTCACTGATGGCAAGAAATCGCCCTTTTAACACTTGAAGAAATTTGCATTTGTAGCGCAAAACGTGAAAAAAATGGGAACGCTGGGTATTAAGCCCACATTTATTCCTAAAGGGGACGATTTTACGCACAAAACAAGACAACAAAAAGGAAAACCGGCATGCTTGTAGTTCAGATTATGTTTGTTGAAGAAAGGTAAGCTTGCCTGCAAATAAAATATGGAAGCTTCGCTAAATCATTGATCAATGCGCTTTTAATATATTATGATATTCAGCAACAGCTAGTCCTGATCCGCCCTCTCATTTCCGAATATACATTCATCAAAGCAATGAACATAGGCAACTCATTCGAAATATGAGCGCATGTGTTCCTGACTTTACATTAAACTATCAGAAAACCCGGCATTCCAGATAGTAATCCCGGCCACTTCTTTTCCCATTAACATCGGTCCCGACAAAAAACTAAGAGCTGTATTTTTTTTTCTGACATCTAGAAACGGTACTACCGTAGGAAAGGTTCGATCATTGAACTTCTAAGAACGCTGTAGCGTTAAAACAGTCGGTCATGGCGTGACGTGTAGTTTAACGTGCGCACATCGGCTTTTAGCTCTACAGAGTAAGATCGAGTGAGCGTGTTTTGACATTTGTCCGTTTCGGAAAGTTTTACTCTTCGCTTCGGCAAACAGAGAATTTAAAAATGAAAAGCCCAGTACCCACTCCTTTTTAAACCGCTCGCAAGAAGCGATTACAACAGCAGATTGTTCAAATAGACTCCCATTGTCTAAAATTTGAATGGTTTTAGAAGAAAAGCTAGGCGAGGCATCGAGAAGCCGTTTACGTGTCTAACAGGTCACCTAGAGTCTCAATGTTAGTGAATAAAGCAGCTAGTTATTCGAAGGTTAGGAAACTCTGCTGATAACAATTTACGCTGAAGACTCTTAAAATCCTAATCAAAATACATGACCCCAGGCATTTACCCCATTTTGAAAAAGAATTAATTGGGACAAAAACAACTGATATTGAGCGCATTAAAGGGATGAAGATGGAGCGTAATATTTTGGCATAGTTTACAGTTACCTGAGCAGCGTTTTATTTCTTTTTTTTTAGAATTAACCAGTGCAAGGTGACATTAGAAAATCTATGTTATCAAATTTAAAAATCAGCCCTGAGTAACTATAGTGAAATGTGGCACTGGAAATCTTCATACCAGGACCACTTAAAGTCATTTTATATGTTATACTTTTTTTACACATGCCATCTGTTATAGAAACTTTCCACCACTTTTGCCTCTAGCATTCAGGCTCGTGCCTTCTAGTGTCCACGAGAACACCGGACAGGAACACAGATGGCTTAGGCGCGGGCTGTGCTCATGAGCCTCTGTAAGGAGACAGCGAAGGATGCAAGAAGTGAATATGAGGTGTGTGTGGGCGATGGGCGAGACAGGCATGTAGCAGCACATATAGGTACTACCTGCCACGCAGCGCAAAATATATAATACAACCCCCTCCACCAAGTCCCCTTCCCCCCACCTGGTTATAAGCAGTGCATCCCTACTGAATGACAGAAAAAGGGCCGAAACCCCCCACCAGAACTAACAAAAAATTGTAGGGCAAGCTTATGCTCCGCATAGGGGGTATGACGCCATAGATGATTGGCTGATGCCCATATATGCAGAATTGGGCAATTTCTACTTCACATTCATAGATCCCTGGGAGAGGACACCACAAGGTAACGTGACCTAACTAGCCCACCTGCCTACTAATTCGCTTCTCTGGGGATATTATGGTATTTTTGGTTCACAGTCTACGACGCTGGCGCTGACGAGAGATTTTCTGCTACACCAGATTACAAACTCTATCGAATCAGTAAATAAATGTTCGGGGAATCCGATCTTAAACAACAGATAGCAACCTTAACAACTAGTTTGCACTGTTTCGTCCAACGCTGTAATCTTAAGCGTATGTACACCGCTCTCAGCATTTCTCCCATGATTACACACTTCTGTTGAAGTCGCCAGATGTGAGCGCGTAGATGAGGAGGTCGGGCTATTCCAATTTGTTTGTTTGTTTGTTTGTTTTGTTTGTTTTATGGAGAAACAGTCACAAGGGGCAGTGTTGGACTGACAGAGTAGGTGTGGTATCATTGTTATGTTTATGATAGTCAGAAACTGTTGAATAATAAGGCAGGTGAGTGCGGGGACGTTGTCACGGTGGGGCAGCCAGCTGTTCTTCCAATTTTCGGGATAGTCATGGTCAAAACTATCCCTACACTGTTCTGTGTGACTGTCCTGCAATATCGTAGACATCCTGGACAGTTCCCCTGCGATCTGCAAGGAGAGCCTAGCCAACTTCTGCTGTGTTATATTTGTTGGCGGTTGTCCAGGACGGTGATCGCCATCGACAAACGTTCGAGCATTTTGAAGCGTTTTGTACCAGAGACACGTGTTACTTCGATTCATGTAATTATCTCCGAAAATTCCTGTAGACCGTCGTGTGCTCCTGCAGCACTTTTGCTAAATCTGAAACCGAATTTTATAGAGGTTATTTTCTCCTAAATTCTATCCTTGCGAATGAAAAGAAATTCGTCGAATCCCTGAACCCACCCTGGCATAAACAAGCTGAATAAAGCAATGCCCCCTCATCTGCACGGCTGACGGCAGACTAATGCGTAAGATACAATGCTCACCAAATCTACAAACGGAAAGGCATAGTACGCCCAGTTCCCGCACAGTTCGTATTCTCCGAACTTAGGGCAGGACCTCATAATGAGCGAGCCTTAGCGTAGAGCGACTATGAAATAAAAACGCAGACATGGACAGAAATGAAGAAGATCTTGGAAGAACTTGAGAACGGGCTCAGAAATGGTAGGCGCTTCGATGGCAAGCCTCTTCGTGCTTACCCAATGTCAAAAAATATCTGGACATACGACAACGTTAGCTTCTGCGGTGCACATTCAAACAGGAATGTATCGGTCATGAAATGATAGAATTGCGAAGGCAAATATACCGAGATGTTTAAGTTGTTACTGCATGGGAGGGGATAAGAAGTCCGAGAGCCATGCCCAACAATTCTGGACCAAAGTATTTTTAAACGGGAAAGAGTCTATGAGCGAATATTTTTAATATACTGCAATATTTCACTGTAATGATCTATATATCCGCCGATCTCCTGTCGCACCGCCGCGGTGGCTCACTGGTTATGGCGCTCGGCTGCTGACTCGAAAGATGCGGGTTCCATTCCGGCCGCGGCGATCGCATTTCGATGGAGGCGAAATGCTAGAGGCCAGTCTACTGTGCAATGTCAGTGGACGTTAAAGAACCTCAGGTGCTCAAACTTTCCGAAGCGCTTCACTACAGCGTCCCTCAGCCTGAGTCGCTTTGGGATGCTAAACACGGATAAACCATAAACCAGATCTCCTTTCGGTAGGCTTGCTTTTGCTATTAAGGCGGAAACCTTTAATGCCTCATGCTGTCGTTAGCAATTCGTGTCGGCAGCCGTGTATGCGTCCGCGTCGGCAGCCGTGTCGACGGATGTGTCCGCGTTTTGACGGGTGTCCGCCGAAGTATGTGAGACAGTTACTGCGTAATTTCTTTCCTCAAATACAATTTTCAGTTCCTTCATTACGGCCCCTCTTCTTTCACTGCAACTTCCTCCATTCCTGTACGGTGCGGTTGAGGTGTCCACTGAGACGACTGAGAATTACAGCTCCATTTCCTTTCCTCAAAAAGCGTTGCGTTCAAAGGGCAAGGCATCGCGCCGAACGGGTGGTGGCGTTCCGTGGACTCCCGGCAGCGCTACACCACGCTGTCGCGTTCCAGTCCTGAAGGCGAAGCTTAAGCGCCATTAATTAGCTGTCGATTAGTGCTGAGTGATTAATCAATAATTAGTCATTAATTAGTGATTTGTCATTACTTCGTCATCAATTATGTGTGACGTCATCCAGTGGTGACGTCACCAGTGTCACATAGGCAAAGTGGTGCGGAAAACACTTTCGCATCTACGAACTTTAGACAGTCAAAGTGCCCCTTGAATTTTTTAATATTCTTGCTATCGTCAAAAGCGTTCCACATTAGTTTTCTAAGGAAGTCGAAACGGCTCGATGCGAACGATGGAAACACTACAAGACAAAAACTTTGCCAGATATCGGAAGAATGGACTATTGTCTTGAATAGTTTCATAACAGTACCTTACTTTTTTCCAAGTACTAGTAGTACAAGACCTTTATTTGACCATAATTTTCATGCCGAGCATGTCGACCGCCTGGGCCACCAGAAGTTGCTGTTCTTGCTCCCCTTCTGCGCCAAGGCAGTAGAGCCAGGTGGTGACGGATAAAGAACGTGGGTGTAGGAACCCGACTGCTGAGCATCCGGGCAATAGAAGAGGCAATGGGCCAGGTCCGCATAGATACAGGGGCAGTTGGGACAGTAAGGGTCCGACATTTTTCGAAGCGCTAAAAGAACAAGGACCCAATCGCAAATAAGTCTAGTGAAAGAAAAAAGGTTGCTGTGCTCCCTTACGTGCACACTGTTTCCCACAACTTGAAAAGGGTAGCGCAGAAAGCAGATGTTAGAGTTGTATTCACGGCCCCTAACAAGCTAAACAAACTTTGCAAGCTGACGAAACCCTACTCTTCTGTCAAACAATTATGTGGCATCAAACACCAAACAGCGTACGTAGACTGTGTAGACTGTGTTGTGTACTGCATCCCTCTATCTTGTGGCAAAAAGTATGTTGGGCAAACGGGCTGTTGTCTCAATGACCGGCTACGCCAGCACAACAACAATGTTAAAAATTCCTACGGAAGCAACCTAGCCATTCACTGCAGTCAGTGCCGTAATTGTACTCCATTGTTAAATCAGTGCCATATCATCGGACGTAGTCGTGATCAACTAACCCGAGAGATTATAGAAGCACAGAACATAGCATCACTGGGTAGCACTTGTGTAAGCTCACCGTCTATTTCATTGTCAAAAAAAGAACTTGCCTTCCTCAGGGTATCAACGTAATCGTGCACTTATCTTCTTAGTTCTGTTAGTCTCGGTAGCCTTACTGTGTAATCTCGCACGTGCAGTTCACTGCCGTGTCATAAAAGCGTTCGAGAACTGTTTAAAGCACTTGCGGTTTTACGAAATAAACAGTTGGAAGTAAACTTCGAAAAATGTCAAATCTGCACCAACTAGCCCGATCCACTACCCTTCTGAGTAAGGGTCCGATCGATAGCAATAGAGAAAGAGGCGGCACGGGGTGATGACTGCATTCATTTGGACGTGCCGAAGAAGGCGAGCCTCCGGCACCGTGAGTGATGGATGACAGGGATGGTAAAGGTGTTTGTTGATGCGGAGCTCGAGGTAGACCTCTTTTATGGTTCGGTGAAGGGTGAGTCTCCCACCGTTCTACGAGGGCTTGGGGCAGGGGATCAACGGTATTCAAAATTTTTTAAAAGAATGTTGGACATGAGTCGAGGTAAACAAGGAATATTGCAGGCTTGTACGTCGTGAACGCTGGTTTTCATGATATTATTGAAAAACAGAAAAGGAAGGCCAGAAATAGTAATCTTGGTTATAACCACTAGTGCGGGTTGCGCGGAGTCGTCGGAGAGGACAGGCTCCAGGGTTTAATGTCTTCAGAAGATATTCAGGAACTCAGATTTCAGGAACTCTTGTGCACGCTTTTGGAGAAGGAGACGTTCTAGATTTTACCTTTATCGCCAATAAGTCAGGCTTGAGGATGTTTTATTACACAGATCAGGTGCTCAAAACAGAAGGGTCTCAGACGGCCAGGCTGGCGGGGCACAATTATCTCGAAATATGGATAAAGAAATTGCAGCTTTACATGAAAAAGCAGGAAATGGCTACTAGAGAGAAAGGGTGCAGATATGCTACGATTATGAGGCATAGGTATGTATGGGGGCACTGCAGGTACGCAGTATTGTGAGCTATGTGGAAAGAAAGGATGGTTCCAGAGATTCATTTCTGGAATGCTATTTTGTACCTAAGCGCAAAGTTGAGTCTATGTTACAAATGAATCGAGAGATGTTGGCAGATTAGCAGTAGGTGCGTGCAGTTTAGGCGGACTTGGGCTGGGGATCTTTCGAAGCACACTAAGTTCGGAGTAAAATTTTATGTGCAAACGCCTGGGAATACTGGACGACAACACTGCGCAGCTAGGGTATTTAAATACTTCTGCGGAAAGTGTGTTAACTCATAGCCGCGAAAAAGGTCTCGAAAATTTAACTACGGAAAAAACTGGAGACAGAAAAAAGTGCCTGCATCTAGATATATAAGAACTGCGAGGTTGAGAACTGGAATAGCTCCATGGCGAAAAAGCACACTAAATATCTCTATCGAAGATAGAAAACAAGAATCAGGATGAAATGGATATACGAGAACTTAAGAGGTAGCACCTTATTCTCTACAACGAGATCAGGGTGTTTTAGAAGGCGAAGCTAAATGTAGAAATTTAACCACGAAGATGACTGATCTACAGTGTGTGGTAGGCCTGTAGAGACAGTGAAACAAGTTTACTAGATGATGGCAATATCCGCCCAGATATCTATAAAGGCGCAATGACTTCCTATGAATTTACGGCAGACTTGAGCAAAAAGCAATTGGAAGAAAAGGAGGGTTGTATTTAAGGATAGTACTGCAGGATTAAATAGGTAAAAAGTAAAATCAATACCATATATATCTAAAGAAAAATAGAGAATATATAAAAAAAATATTTATATTTGACAGATGGATAGAGGAGTATAGAGCTCAGGAATACCAAGCTCGGCAGCACCTGTCACCGCCACAGTTACCCGCCGTTTCTCATTTTTTATTGCTCAGTTGCAGATCGATACTCTCTTTGAAGCTACCTTTGTTCAGGAGCTCATCTGAAAATATATTTTTGCCTGAATGTTGCGAAAAGTGTTAGCTCAATTAGAGACCACCTTTCACATTAATGGCAGGCTATACAGGCTATTTCACTCAGGGGAAACTTCAGGGTCGTAAAAGATGTCTTGCGCTCTACTCACCGCTAGTCCGGAGCTGAACTCCTGCTCTATGGCATTTATTCGGCGCACCAGGGGGATTAGAAAGGGAAAGAATATGTTGTAAAACAGGGAAGGCCGGTAGCTTGTGTCGAAACTCGAGAAAATCCAGTACGGCATTGCCTGGACTGTCATCTGAGAAGGAAAAAAAAAAATGCGCAAGCGCCATGTAAACACACGGACGTAGGAGTAATGTCAAAAAGGTAGCATTTTTGAGACAAGGATGCGTTTAGTGAGTGCATAGACGCAGTTTTGTCCACGGGAGGTTGTGAATTACTTAACGTGCGTACCTCCGTCCGCTGTCTTAGGAACACTACGCAGCTCCTTATGGCTACGAACTATGTGCACTGAATATGCATGGTGGTCTACTGTCTTGCTAATTTCAGCGACCGCCGAGTGCGCTTCCCGGAACGGCCACCCTCCAATTTTTTTATGTCTTATGGGCTCCAGCCTTCTTTGTAACCGCTATGCTTTTGAACGTTTCCTTTTTCCTCTGTCACATCGTTCCTGCCTGCATGACTATCGTCACCAGTGGTGGCAGAAAAAAAACAGATAATTAAAATTAACGACCATGGAGGTTGAGAACAGTTATCAGTTCTTCTACACAGGTTCTGTAGCTGCTAAATCGCGCAGTAAATTCCAAATTGTAATTCCTCCAACCAATGACTCTGAGGTGGCAATGGATCTTTTCAAAAATTTTAATGTCGGCAGACGTATCTGATCGCCAAAAACCACCCTTCAACAATATGGACTCGCGCAGATGCATTAGTCACACAGAAAGAAAGTATATTCTGCATTTTCTCACTCACATTTAATTTCTTTTCTTTAGAACCGAATGCTTCGTGCTGCAGTTTCAGGTGAGTCCGGTCGATAGCATACTGGAGCTTGGTTGCCTCTTCTGCAAACCAAAAGGCGCCATTCACAAATAAAATACGAATGGAAGAACTTTAACTGGGCGTCAAGTAGTAAAATATCAAAATGAAGAATTATTGGCCTACAATATATCATCATCATCGTCAGCCTGACGACGCCCACTGCAAGGCAAAGGCCTGTCCCATGTCTCTCCAATTAACACTGCCCCTTCCCAGCTACGGCCACCGTATCACCGCAAATTTCCGAATCTCATCAACCCACCTAACTTTCTGCCGCCCCCTGCTACCTTGCTTTCTCTTGGAGTCCACACCGCTACCCTTAAGGACCAGCGCTTATCTTGCGTTCGCATTACATGCCCTGTCGAACGAAGCCCATTTCTTTCTCTTGATTTCGACTAGGATGTCATTAACCCGCGTTTGTTCGCTCACCTACTCTGCACGCTTCCGTCTCTTAACGTTACACCTCTCTTTTTTCTATCCGTAGCTCGCTGCGTTGTCCTTAACTTAAGCTACTGAACTTAATTACGAGATATAAGACGCTCAAAACGACTCTTGAATGAAGACTTGAGTGTCGAAGGCGCGCATTTCGTTCCACGGACCTAAATGACGTTCCTCTCGAAGCAGGCCAGGCGGTTGCAAAAGGCCGAGAATCTACGCTAACAAGCTTTGGTTGTTCCGTAGTCCACGAGTTCGGCGAACAGTTCGGAGCATTCGAAACGGGAACACGCCAGGCCGTGTCTTTACACACCCCTCTCGTGCCCTCTATACGTGTTCGGTATCTTGGATGTACGCCTTGCAGCGATGGTTTGGCGTCTCCTACTGAAAACGAGATGATATGCTGCAAACCTCGCAGCTACTGTATCAACCGGAATATTCTGGGTTTTATCAGCAGATAATGCATCAACACCGCATATCGACGTCGTGTAAGCCTGCCCTGCTGTCCTCAAAGAGAGGAGGAGAGAGCGAAATGGCGCTAGAAAACCGCGATTGAGAAGGCGTTTGCGCGTTTATGTTCATGCCTGTGGACTCCACAGACGCTATGTCGAAGGATGTCTCTATTAAAGTCGGGCTAAGTGTAACGCGCGAAATGCCTTCGGTAGCAATGGTACTTTTCGATGTTTACAGAAATTCACAGCCCCCTGCTGCGTGCACGATGTTGCCAGATTTTGCGCATTTCAATTTGCACTGAACACGACTGTAGGTGCATACTAATTCGGATTTATTCTCCCAGAATTCGCTGGTTTGATTCAATTTCATAGTCTTATGAGCACTATGATGCACTGCACTAAAAGAAAAAAGTTTTCATCCGAAATTCAGAGAGGTTGTAAAATAAAAGAGGTACTTAAACCGCTTACATAGTGTAGCTTATGCCGCATTTTAACGCTCAACAAGCCACTGCAAACGAATAGCGTCTAGCTGCACCCTGCCTCCGACACGTAGCGATCCTTGTGCGATCAAATACCGCGATGACTTTGTAAAAGCTATTTAGGGTTCCTCTGTTGCATTGCAGGATATGTTAGAGACCGAGGTCAAAAGGCGAAATCTAGCCTGTTTCTTGTTTCTTAGTAGCGAGGTTTAGCAAGGCATCACCTTTCAACTACGACTTCCGTTCGTTGCCTTATTACAAGAGGACTACGAGAAGGTTGGGCACATGTCCAGCCAGCAAAAGCTGCGCCTCTTCCAGGCGTTCAGTGAGTAAGCTGGGTTCTTTCGTGCCAATTTCCGTCAGTAGTGGACTATGGAAGGAAATTAAATGACTGAGCTTTAATTTCTTTAGTCTTAACCGGCAACAGAGCTGCTGTGTCGGGGGGAGGGGGTGTGGGGAGTTATGGAAGGTGGCCGTCAGGCATCAAAAGTGCAACGTTAAGGTCAGGAAACAAACACGAGGTACTGAAATCTAAGCTTAGACCAAGAAGATATGAACATGAAGTGGGTATCTGATGCCGAGAGCAGATAAAGGATGCTCACTTAGGGTAAACGAGCGGATTCTACGTTAAGGCAAGTGTAGCGGGTCACGGCAGAGAGTCCATTTGGAGGATGCGATTACAAAGTGCACTGCTAGAAGGCGGCCGAGGCTGGAAAGGGCAGAGCTAAGTTGATGTCAAGGAAAGAAGCCTTTGTCTTGAAGTGGACGGTGTTAGGCGAAGATGACGACAAGCCCTGAAGCTCAGGGTTGACTCCAATCCTGGGTTCAGTCGGTATAGCCGGAGGCCTGCGAGACGTTCTCGTGCTAGCCTCGCGGCATCTGGTCAGGGAGTGTTCTCTCTGACAGAAACGACCGCTACTTACGCGGGCAGCGCACTTACCGAGTCTTCGGTCCAGCGATTCACTTCCGCCAAGAGGAAACGACCGGAGCAGCTTGCCGGTCGTGCCAGAGGTCGTTGGCATGAACAGAGTGTATTTGAGGCTTGGAACTGGCGTACCCTCCTCCTGGCCGAAGGCAACGCACAGCTTGCCGGCTGGCTGCTGTGAGTACGCGTCGGACTTCACGGGATCACCTCCACCGCGAGAGCAGCTGGTGAGGAATACATCCGTGTGATTCGCTGCCAAGAAAACCGTGTCCTGTTCCGTTATCGTTGGCACCTCGACCGTTGCGCCTGCGTAGTAGTTGGCAATTTATCCTCACAAGGGCACACTCGTCATCGGACGCGAAATGAGCTCTGAAACGAGGGCTGCCACTATGGAACGTGAGATTGAGCGACAACTAGTTGCTGTAAGAAATAAGGTACTGTTTATACATTATCCTCTTGGCAGAGTGCGCATGACGTCACTAAGGTGTCACTAGTGGCGTCGCTGCCTGGAACGCACAATGTGATGCGCCGAAATGGCGTCGTTAGTGGGGACACTGCATGCTGACAAATCAGCGCTGTGAGGTGACACCATCGCTGTAAAAACGCTATGGTCCCAGTGGATCCCCCAACCCCTCAGTGACGTCTTTACTCTATCCCCGTATTTAATACGTGTGTGCTGCCTTGGATGCTCTTATTTTTTCAATCAGTAACACAACCCCATTCTGCTTGGACTTATTTGTCCCCAAAGAGGGGCTTAAATTCTTCGCCCGAGATACAGGGCAGTGGAATATCGTCAGAATATCAGACACTACTGTAAGAAGTGCGCAACAGGTTATGACCCAAGCTTTGCGCAGTACTACCTTCAGAATAACTTTTGTCAGAACTCAGTGAAAAACATCGGATAGTTCGTCTAGCCCCTATTAAAAAACTTTTTGACAGATATTGTATCAGTTTTCAATGCTTGACTGGAGTCGTAGTGCCACACCTAAGGAGATTTTTTGTAGCCCCTGTGAAAACATTTTCCAAGCAATGGTCTTCCAGGTAGCAACCGAAAATTGACATTTTAATTATTAATTGCATTGAGTTTGTTTAAATTAGCGGAGGAAATAATGCAGCAAGCTACCAAATTCTCCCCGCTGCGCGTCTTTGTGTTTTCTTTCCCGCGATGCACCCCATATTTGACGAAAAGGTAACCCTTAATAAAAGCTGGCAGCCATCACAAACTAAATCTACGTGTGAAAAGTCAGGGTTATGTTCGCAAGCTGTATCAAATAAGAATGCATTTCTTAACGAAACTAGTGGAAACAAGTACATAAATGACTGCCATAAACTAGGACCTCCTACATCAATTTTACGAACGAGGCTACATAAGCTCATCATGACTGCCGTCCTTACACCAAATCTGGCCGATGTAGTGTATTCATAGACAGCCTACCTTCTTGAGCTGAAGAAAAACTACATTTGAGTTCAAAATGGAAGGTAATTTCGCCTGCGTATGCAAGAGCCTTCAAAATGATAATAAAATGACCGTCACAGCGTATCGCATAATGGTAATGCAGTGTAGCTGAGAGAAACACGCCACCTGAAACACTGCTACGTTCACGTTCACCGCATATATGTGCGTTAAAACGCGATATATAGGAGAGCATGGTTGGACATGCGAAATGCAAGCACCACCTTTTTGTTCTGTGAATGTTGTCCTAGGCTCACGTTCCTGCCGGCCCACCTCCATCTGTCCTCTCACTGAACAGTGTTTTTTTAAAGCAAAAACATTATTAGTCCCAACACGAGAAAAGCCGGTAGCGTTAGTGTGTTTACTCGCAGATGTTACACGAAATCCCAGCGATTGCAAGGAAACAGAGTGACGTGATCAAGCAGGCGTACGACGCATACAATCCTATACATGCTGTTTGTTGTTTATAAATGCCCACCACTGGCGGACCTTTATGTGGCGCCACTCTTGTAGTGATATTGGTACCAAAATTGTGACGCAACCGTTCGTCTTACTGCGCTCCGCGTTGTGTAATACGGTTTCTCACTGCATATAGCTTGCATGTGCTGGTCAAGTTGGCGACTAGCTTGCGACCGGGATTCGAACCGACGACTTATGCACCTTGACTTAAAACCTTCCCAGAGTTTCGTATCAAAATTGTGATGCCACGGCGTGGTTGAGGTGTCCACCAAGAGCTGAGACAGTTACTGTGCCATTTCCTTCACTAACGACACTATTTTGTTCGTCGTATAGCGTTGTGGGTGGTGTCATAAGCGCGCTTGTGTGCGTGTGGGTGGAAATTCTAGATGCCCGTGTGCTGTGCGATGTCAGTGCACGTTAAAGAACCCCAGGTGGTCGAAATTTCCGGAGCCCTTCACTACGGCGTCTCTCATAGCCTGGGTCGCTTTCGGACGTTAAACCCTAATAAACAAATAAAGTAAAACATGTTTCGAAAAAAAAACTGATCCCGTATAACAAACTCAATTCGCAGACCGCAACAAAACGTCTACGTCATGCGCCCGTATCGTGCTTTTACGTTCCCACTCGTAAGCAGTCCTAAGTATCTCTGCCAAATTTCTCTGGAGACAGAACAAACATCACACTAGAAGAGTGCGAACATGCGATTGGAAGGAAGCCGGAATAGTGCGACTCAGTACTGATCGGCGTACCAATCTTTCCGCACAGACCGTTTTCTCGACTATATGGAAAAGCGAAGGCGTATGGAACCTTTAAACAGTGTCGGTTGTTGCAGCGATTGCATTACAGAAGACTTTGTAGTGGTAGTGGTAGTGTGAATGTACAGGTGGATTGATTTGTTTGGTTTGGTATATGGGGGTTTAACGTCCCAAAGCAACTCAGGTTATGAGAGACGCCGTAGTGGAGGGCTCCGGAAATTTCGACCACCAGGGGTTCTTTAACGTGCACTGACATCACACATCACACGGTGGATTAGCCTTACAGTATCCTGTCGGCAACTGCTCCGCCTGAGTCACTGGTTCAAATGATTGCATCTCTACCACTTTTCCATCTCCCCAGTGTTCTCTAAAAACTTCAAGAGCAATTGTAAAATTGATCGCGCTCAATCTGGGAGCCTTCGGTGTATACGATGCGAGAAACGTCATCGAAACGAACGTTCCATCTCCTTAGGTTGCCGAGGAGGGTCTCATGCTAGACATTAAATTGCCGGTATGCTAAAATGAGATGATCCAAATCACCCGCATAATAACACTGTACGCACACAGGTGAGGTGGCGCACTGAATCTTGTGCAGCCGTACCGTGGTATAAGCTCGGGCGGGTCGATTGCGCTGCTTCCTGCCTTTGTTTTCTCTGTTTGGGGCCGGGTTTTTGCCTTGAATTGACTGTGATCTTTAATAGTTTTGTCCTAATTTCTCTGCTAGTTCTTGAAATTCGTTGAAAACTCATCTGGGTTTCCTTTTTTATTTAGGCTGAATTTTTTATCACAGATGAACATTTGATTATACTTTTGTGCACGGTCTGCTAATTCTTTGGCTCCGTTAAACTTGGCGACTGTCCCTTAACTTCATATGGCCTGCTGTCCTGCATTCTTCATTGCTACCTTCGATTAAAGTCTCCTCTGAGTGTAGAGTACGGCGTCTATAATTTTCCTCTTTCCGGATTCTGTGTCTTCGTAAAACCTTTTAGGTGTGTGGTCATCTTGACTCCATGTCGGTGCATGTGCTTAGAAAACCATCTACTTTCGCCTCCCTTAATGCCTAAATACAAATACCGCCGCCTCCTTGCTTGTACTGAAAATTTCACCCGTTTCGGCAGCCGTGTCCTTAATAATCCTGTCCCTACACTCACTTATCGCCTTTACGTTTGGTGTGGTTTAGTTTGGTTTCATGGAGATTAATGTCCCAATGCGATCGAAGCTATGAGAGATGCCGTAGTGGAGGATTTTGGATAATTTTGACCACCTCTGGTTCTTTAACGAGCACCGACATCGCACGGCACACGGGCCTCTAGAATGAAAGAAAATCGATTCTTTACTAAAGGAAATAGCGCAGTAACTCTATTACATATCTCGGTGGACACCAGATCCGCCCCGTAAGAAAGAGATATAGGAGGGAGTGAAGGAAGAAAGAAAGAGGTGCTGTAGTGGAGGTCTCCGGAATAATTTCGACAACCTGGGGATCTTTAACGTGCCCTAACATCGCACAGCACACGGGTGCCTTTTGTGTTTCACTTCTATCGAAACGCGACCGCCGAAGTTGGGTTCGAACACGGGTACTGCGGCTCACTAGACGAGTGCACTAACTGCTGAGCCAACGCGGTCACTAGCATTTCGCCTCCATCGAAATGCGACCGCCGCAGCTGTGGTCTAACCCGCGTGTTTGGGTCAACAGCCAAACACCACAATAGAAAAATGCGTGTGCAGCTTTGAACACTAATATCTAATCTGTCCTCCAATCCTCTTTAAGCGCCATGGAATTACACTAACACGCATATATCCTGGAACACTACAGCTAGGCTAGAATAATCGGGTAGTCAGGCATTTCCAGGTTCACATTCTGAAGGAAGATATGTGCAACCGGTCGCTGCGTCACATGTCATGCCATTGACCAGTAAGCCACTGTGGTGGTTTCAAGATGTAGGAACCAGGACAGAGCATTAGAGACTGGAGTTTGTCCTGTGCACTACGAAGCTATGAAAGTCATGCTCCAACTCGCCACATGTGCCGCACCTGAGGGGTTTTTTTCAGGAACACCTGGTTCGGCCTCCAGCGCCTTGAGGTCAGCGACCATGCTTCTGAGCAGCCTCTCGTTGTAGCTCGTGTTTGGGCCGAACAAGACCAAGTTCGGCCGCCGGGGCATCAGGACATCTTCGGCTGGCTGCTCGTCGGGCTCCGCGTTCAGGGCTCCAACTGCTTTTTCTTCATAAAAGCTCCATGATAACATTCCTACGTAGAGAAGCTCGAGCGCGGTGTACACGTAGTGACGGCGAACCGCCTGGATGTACACAGTGCGCCACAGGAACGCGCCTATATTACTTAGTAGCATCGGCAGGACGTACGAGGTCTCCGGTGCGTCAGGCTCCGTTTTCTGGGTGGGCTCCGAGATGAGGGTTACGGTCAGCCACGAAGAGTGTGGTGTCAGCCAGCAGAAACGTACCCTGGAGCGATGGGAAAGCAGTTTTTACGGCTGTTCATGGATATTCAAGGATCATCATCATCATCATCAGCCTGACTACACCCACTGCAGGGCAAAGGCCTCTCCCATGTCTCTCCAATTAACTCTGTCCTTTGCCTGTTGCCGCCACTGTATCCCCGGAAACTTCTTAGTCTCATCCGCCCACCTAACTTTCTGCCGTCCCCTTCTACGTTTGCTTTCTCTTGGAATCCACTCCGTTACCCTTAAAGGGAGACTGAAGCACTTTTTCTGAAAATCGGGCTGGCAGCGGCATCCTATAGTTTTTCATGCTGTATACTGGAATATCGCATCCAAATAAGGCAAAAACAAGCGCGAATTGCCTTTTTTAGCCGAAATATGCGGCCTGTGCCGCGGGGCACGCCGCGCGGCGCGCCGCCGTCCGTGATTGGTGAAGAGAGGTCGTGACGTCACTTTAAGGACTGGAGAAGCTGCCGATGCGGATCCGGCGCTGCGTTGAGTGCAGATCGCAGCTTTCCGTGTCGCTGTAAAAGCGAATACGGCGACTGTTTTTTTTACTGACCATCGAAGAAAAGGATACTACAGTTTGCTCATTCCACGTATCGCCTGAAACCAAAAAAGACAGAAGCAAAAAATTCTATGCCTAGCACAAGCATACGCCAGCGTCAAAGACGCGATGCAGACCGTGCGCAAAAGGTGCCAGCACAACCTCGGCTCGTATTCTCGGAAAGGAAGGGGTGCGAACAATACTCAAGTCAGTTACCACCACCGGACGCCTCCTGGCTCGCCCGGAAGCGTCATCCTAAAGAAAAGGCCCAAAGCACTGTGTACAAAATATCCTGTTCTCAGTACCCGGCGTTGCAGGTTGGGGCAAGAAAGTATTTCAAGGAAACGATGAAGAAGCACAAAGTTGGTGTCAAAATTAGCTAAGAGCAGTGGCCAAGCACTGCGAGGCATGTCACCACAAGATAGCGACGCAATCATGGTGCGCTGGAAACCAAGCCAAATACGCGCACAAGGCTGCTTCTTCACTCCTGGCGCGTTCAGCAGATGCCAGAAAATATTAATCGCTGCCTCGGAAACGTTCGCCCTTCCTAGATTTGCAGTTTAGGTTCAGTGAAGTAGTTGCCAACTATATGTGTGTTTAAAAGCCAAGCTAGCTGCAGCTCGCCCGCTGCCACAACTATATGAAGAAACCGAGTAAGGTTGCGGTGTTTTTTTGCAAAAACTCGGTTGGCATTCATTTCTCTCCTAAATTTGCATCCGAAATCAACGTCGAACGCTTTCATTTTAATTGCTTAGCTAGGATTAAACGAGATGCCGCATATGAAGAGCTTCGATGCTTGCTTGCTTTGCTTTATTGTGCTTTGCTCTGCTTGCTTGCTTGCTTGGACACGTTGAACCGAGTATAAAATCACTAACCGAGCCTTGCTGAGCACGTCTCAGGTGGTCTGGCCGCACCTAAGCTGAGGAGAGCGACACATGCTTAAGCCTCTATAAGGTTTCTTCAGGGGCTAAGTGAGCATGTTTCTACTTTTAAAAGAGACGCTTCTTCGGAATGGTGACACGCCTCTCATGCGCGAGGAAATCGATGGAACTGTGTCATGGTTCAGCCGCGCCTTTTCGACAGAAATCTCCAGAGGTCACACTAGGACAAGCTCTGCCTGTAGCCGCTCTTACGAAAGTGTTTCGAGCAGAGTAATCTTGCTTTAGTCGACATGAATTCTTCGTCACAGCAGCGAGCGGTTGCGCTGCGAGCTTGTGATCTTGCGCAAAACAGTGGGAAAACGACACAGTCGCGGCCGTAGTTGTTCGTGGACACGAACGCTGAGTAGTACCTGCTGAATCTGATTCTCAAGGTCGGCTGACACGCTTTGCACGTCACAACGCACGCAGTACGAGGAACAACGCACGCTGAAAGCGCGCTCGGGTGCGCCGAAGCATCCGCGGCTCCTCAACATGACGTCACGCTGGCCGACATGGACGAGGTTTCCCTCTCCGCTGTTCCCCTCTCCTGCGCTCGCGCGGGGCGCGGGAAATTTAAACATCGCGTTTTGAATTGGTGATTGCGCCACTGTTTCAGCCAAAATCGAAAAAATAATTTCACAGACGTGATCAGCAATGTCACTACTTCAAAACCCCAGAAGGTTAGCTGATTCGAAAACCGCCTCAGTATCCCTTTAAGGACCAGCGGTTATCTTGCCTTCGCATTACATGCCCTGCCCAAGCCCATTTCCTGCTCTTGATTTCAACTAAGATGTCATTAACCCGCGTTTGTTCCCTCACCCACTCTGCCCTCTTCCGATCTCTTAACGTTACACCTATCATTTTGCTTTCCATAGCTCGCTGCGTTCTTCTTAACTTAAGCTGAACCCTCTTTGTTAGCCTCCACGTTTCTGCCCCATAGGTGAGTACCAGTAGGATACAGCTGTTGTATACTTTTCTCTTCAGGGATATTGGTAAGCTACCATTCATGATCTGAGAGAACCTGCCATATGCGCTCACCCCATTCTTATTCTTCTAGTTATTTCCCTCTCAGGATCCGGATCTGCGGTCACTACCTGCCCTAAGCAGACATATTCTCTTACTACAACTCCGTTCAATTTTTGTCCATCGTAAATATGGTAGGTATATGTTCAAGTAAACAGCAAACGAAGCATTCCTCGCCGAAAAAAATTGAATATAGAAATTTAAAGTCTTTTTCCTTGACACTTCATTCAAACCTGGGAAATCAAGACAGAACAGGACTTCATTATCACCTTTTAGCACATGCCGGTGCTGCCTTAACTCGGAGATCCGGGCAGCTTAAACTTAAACACTGCAGAGCGTTTCTTATACTGGCAGCTTGCCCACTTGCTTTCTCTGGTTTTCTATGCACCATTTAGGCAACTACCTTTAGGGTCACTTATGCTTGGCAGTTGAGCTAAGACAGTTTACTTAATTCCTACACGCTGATGTAAAACGAAATCGTAGCTGCACGCATCAAACTGGAACTAGCCTTTAACAAAGCTCAAACTGGTGCATGATATCGGATGACAGGCTTGATGAAAAGGTGCAAATGTATTCAAGCAGTCTTAAAACATTCATACATACTTGGACCCCGTGAATATGGAATACCATTGCAACTGTGCTCATTTAGAATCTGCATAAGTATATTAAATAGTCTGGTATACGCGCAGCACTCTTAAAAAGACACAGCAAAAACAGGATAGCGGGAGGGGTAAATTCTGCACTGCTATGCCCATAAGGGTGTACTTTCTTTACTCCGTACTGCGCTGAGAAAAACACTAATAGAAGCGCACTTTCCTGCTTTCAAAGCGACACACACAAAATATTAAAGTTAGTTAATATCAATTGGTCACACGTAACATCCCAAAGCGGCAACTTTCAATGAAAACAGAGGTCTTATCAGGTAAAAAAAACTCCGAAAATAAATTGCAAGTATCGCCACAACTTCTTCACTTCAGAAACAAACTACGATAACATCATCTATTTTTTAGAGTTTGAATACGTAAGGCTATAGGCCACCACGCTGTCTACTTGCAGTTAGTGACCACGGAGTCCATGCGTAATTATCCTTAACATATAAATGCCAGCGCAAAACAGCAGGACACACGACGAAGAACGAAGACACACAAGCGCTGACTTCCAACTGACGTTTAATGGGTGAAAATGGCCTTAAATACTTGTTACAAACTCTAAAAAGAAAGAGACTACCTTTGCTTAATGTAATGCTTAAGATAATGTAATTATCCTTACATTAT